>NC_064306.1:73110377-73128914 GCF_023373825.1 Bactrocera dorsalis
CGCGTGGGGACTCCACGCACCTTTTTGTTTTTTAGGGTTGATTCGGTATTAGATTTTTAAAAACGCTTGAACGCGACCGTAAAACAAAATTGGCGCAGTCGGTAGGACCCTTAAAAGTGTTAAATTAAGGATTAAGTGAAACGAACCGTGTTCAAAAAAAAAAAAAATAAAAAAATTTTTCCCCCGGAAATCCTTATATCCTATATTTTATATAAATCCCAAAACTAATTCTGTGATTCTGTAGCCAACTCAGGAGTTAACCAGACCCTCCAGAATATAAATAATTATAAAACAACCCGGATAAACACAAAATCGACACCGCCGAAGGTGCAGTGGACATTAATTGTGAAACGAAATATAAAGGACCAGTTCAGAAGTGAAAACGACCTCGAAAAACTAAAAGGTGTTAATTCACCAGAACATATAAAAAAAACAAATTTTGTGAATTTTTTGCAGTGAACACGTCTTAAAAGAAAAGAGCGTGGATTCACCAAAATTTTAATTTGAAAAGCGAGGTAACCAAACCCATCACAAAAATTAAACCATCAAGGCAGCGAGTCTTCGACAGCAGAAGAGACATGGAGACCGCACAGACTCAAATGGCAGCAGTCAATTTAGTAGAGGAACTTGCCCGCAGAGAGCAACAGTTGGAGCGGATGCGGCAAGCCTACCTTGAACTTAGAAACCGGACCGAAGAAAGTAACGGCAATAGACATGCCCTAATAAAAACAGTCTACGAGCTGCCTATATTTACAAGGACGGGAGACATAACCATAAATTCTTTTTTTAGTAGCATTGAATACCTGCTATCTACAACAAATGATATCGAGTAACAGAAGGAAGTGGTACAATCTGTGCACTACAGGACCATCCAGGGAGAAGCGAAGAGCACGATTATCAACATACCGCTATCGGACAAGTGGCAACTAATAAAAGAAACACTAAAGCTGAGATATCGACCCGTTTTAGAGCCACACCATCTTTACGAAAGGATGGGAAACCTTAAGATATACCAATTGACAGTAATGATACTGATATGGATACCATTAATTGAAGGACTTTTGACAACTACAGATATGATTTATAGACATTAAAGGTAGAATTAGAGGTGCTATAACATATCGCCATACCCATAACCATTGTCATAACCGTAACGATATTTACTATTATCGATTATTGGTGCCATAACCATAATCAGCTGATCTTTCATTCGGAATTTTTGTTTTCATTTCAAAAGTGCCAACTAAATAAAATGAGCAGTGATGATGAAATTGATAAATTATTTCTTAATATTATAGCATTACATGCTAAAAAAAACAATTCAAGCGAATAAGGCAATGGCGTGTCCGTCCTATTAATGTTAATAGGTTCCAAAACGGATACCATCAAAAAACGTTCCTGAAAATAAAAGATATGGATGAACAAGAATTGTTTGCCCATACAAGAACGAATAGGAAGTTGTATGATACTTTTTTGAAGTTAATGACACCTTCAATGTGTAAATTCAAGGAACAAATCCATGCCGAAGAGCGTTTGTCCCTCACACTTCTGTAAGTTTATGTGATTATTACTCCATTTGTTATATTTATGTAGGAAGGGAACATAGAAGCGGACAGAAATACCAATAATTACATCCCTGACGGTTTGACCGAACTTGACGAAACTAATTAAACGGACCCTAACACGGGCAAGAACATATGACAACAGCACAGTCGAGATTGAACAGCGCCGCGAGCAAGACCTAATGTTTGAAAACTAAGAATGTTAAATAGTATACAAAAGTGTTTAAAAGTTAAGATTATAAAAAGTAAAACATATGTACGAAAACTGAAATTTTAAAATAAATATTTGTAACGTGAAACAAAGAAAAAATAAACAATAAAAGACTATTTTCTACATTTATTAAGGTGATTGTTAGGGACTTAGCATACGGAATTCCTTTCAAAAAATTAGCATGGAGCTACAAAATCGGAAAGACCACTGTGAGAAACATAGTGCTGGAGACATGTGAGGCTATTTTTATCTGAATGAACGCGCGCAACAACAGTATAAAACATCACGACAGACTTTGCGCAAATGTGGAACATGCCAAACTGTGTAGGTGCGATCGAGGGAAAACATATTGCGATAAAATACCCTCCAAATTCAGGATCCATGTATATGGGATGAGAATTAAGGTCAGTGTGGCAACCACTTATCCAAATGTCAAACAGTGGATGGCATTTGTGGATTAAGTAGAAGTTGTGGGCGGTAAGGCTAGCGTCCATCATAGCGTAAGTTAATATTGTCATTCCATATTGTAACGCCGTCAGTAACGCATCGTAAGCGCAACTTGAAGTTTTCAGTGACATTTCCAAGTAATTGATATACGTGTGCAGTTAAATTATTTCATTTTCTATATTAAATAAACGTTGTTGAATACCAATTGAAAGTGTCGAGTTTTATGTTGCTTACCAGGTCGCGCATGGCCTGGTTTATGTGCCTTTGGCCAGCCATCATGTTCTCCAGTTCTTTTATCTTCCTACCCAACTGGTTAAAGTTTTGGGTAGTTTCGCTACTTTGTATTTTTCCAGAGGGTTTGCCACCTTCAATTATGTGGTTGGCATTTTCGCATTCTCTTTTTGATCCAGCAACGCTGGATATCTCGTTTTTTTCGTTAGGAGGTGTTCTCATAATTTTTGAGTTCCTTTTAAAGGGATTCTCGGGGGTGCATCCACAACTGTTCTCAGAGGCCATACCTCAATGAGAAAATAGTTGGAAGCTACTGACAGTAAGTATGTTCAGTCACTGCCCCTAAAACCTTGCTTATATTTTCAATAGTTGGCAATGCCAAAACCAAAGGGAATACGAAAAAGGAGAAACAAAAGGAGAACAGCTGATCAAAACATGACGGCAATGCAAAAGTATTAGCACGCGTTTTGTCAGGTTTGCTGTTTTCAGGGGAAAAATAATATTTTTTCAACAAAATATACGCGGGTAAGTGCGAATAAATTCTTTGTTAAAAAATGCAAATTGTACTTATCTTTTCTTATAAATATAGTGTCCGTTTGGATCGTTGAAGTTTCCGAAAGCCTCAGATAAGATATGAACTATAGTCGGTGTTAAGACTGGAAGTTTAAAAAAAATACCCCAGGACCTCACCAAAAACACAACCACCTCACTTGAACGTAACTATATATATGGTTTGTATTCTCTCGCGCTCTATTTGCATCTTTTCCCGTTCAAGCTCTATAATCTGATCGTGCCTTTCCTTTTCATTTTTAGCTTCTTCCTTAAGGAATTCCAGAGAGAGATCCCCGCTTTAAGGATTTTGTAATCCCTTTAATGCGGAAGAAGGTGTCAAAACTGTGCAGCATGAACTGTTTACAAAACTACCTGCAAACCCACTACATCCGCCAACATCACCAACACAGGAACAAAGCCGATTTTCATTTCTACAAGTCAAAAGCCATTATCCTGATGAGACAACATTTTGAAAAAGAGAACCAGTCGGAAAAATGCGACCCGTACTGGCAGGTAAGAAATTATGCAATAACCTATTTTTTCCAATTTATTGTATTAATTATATTCTAGATTACTACAGATGGCGACGCGTTTAAAACGTTAGCTAAAAAATAGTTCTGCGTTCCCGCATCTTCGTGCGAATCTGAAAGAGTTTTCAGTAAAGCTGGACAACTTACTATAAGTGAGCGTCGCACGAGTTACCTTCTCTACCCTATTTGTATAGACGCTGAGAGTTTAGGAGAAGAGAAGAGAGAATCGCGAAGCAGCTACATATTTTTAGAGAGAATCGCGAAGCGGCTATTTTTCTGAATTCATTCGTGCGTAAACCTTGATACTGGTAACTAGTGTCCCACCGCAATAATCTTTGAAGTCAAGCGCTACAATGTAACTCGACAGAAATATAAGCACTTTACCTTTAATTTCCAACTTCTGGAGATACCAGTGAACATTGATACTGGTAACTCACGCGGCTATCATCGACCGTTGTCGATAAGAGGAGCTTATCTTAAACAAAAACAAGCATGTAAATAATATGTAAATATATATAGTAGAGTTCGGGATGGTAAGTAAGGATAGTAAAATAAGCAATAGTATAGTAGGGATAGCACAATATCCTAAAGAACTATTATTTTCTTTGGACCTTGTATATATTATATATATATATGTATAGTGACGTATTCTGCCATACACACACTATTTATAAAATTTGTTTTTTTTTTGTTGTTGTTTGTTGTGTTTTGTTTACAGCATTTTGATCTTAATGTTCAAGCGCTCTGAGTGCGGCTATGGTAAAACAACACCCACAATAACATTTCAACAGAAATAATTTAGATAGCTATGGCAAACAGGGTTGCCGATTTGGTAAAATTTTACCAAATGTGGTAAATTATTTTCCTCTTGCTAAAATGTGAAATTTTTATTCATTTTGGTAAATTTCCAAAATTTAAGTCCATTTCGATTGAATTGTATGTATTATCTTTAATTTTTTTCAAATAGTTTTGTAGAAACATTTTAAAAACGTACTATAAAATTCTTCCCTGGTTAGTAGTCTTAAGCACATTTGACATAAATGAAACCAGCACTGTTCCAGCGTTGCCATAAATAACAAAAAATTTATCAAATAACAACAGCCACAGTAAAAACACCAATGTGGTTGCGGTTATTTGGTTAATTTTTTGTTTATGGCAACGCTGCAGTGTTCTTCTGCTTTCCACGTGTCAAGTGGTGTTGGATATTGCGCGTTTAAGTTTTTTTTAAATAAACTTAATAAATAATAACAAATCATGGATAGGTAAGTGAAAATGTGCTCATAGTTGTTTAATTTTGATTCCAATAAGAAAATCATCATATGCTTTATTCATTTAGATTTGTTATGCGCAAAAGACCTGCACCTCCTGAAGAGGAGCATGAAACCAGCAGTGACAGTGGCCGCAGGTAAGATACACTGGAGCCCCGGTTTGCGTCGACCCGATTTGCGTCGCAAAATATGTATGTACATACTAGAGACCTCTAGTACATACATATGTATTGTACAATGTTTTCAATTTGCGTCGTTAATTTCAGTTTCGGTCGTTTGAATGCCTACGTATGCAGCAATGTACATATGTATATACATACATATTCAGTTACAGAAAACAATTTTTCCGTAAAAAGGGGATTCCCAATTATCGGCATATATGCAAGTGCTGCACATAGAAATATGAATTTCGGCAGAGAATTTCCGTCGCAGTTGCGGTTTCAGTTGGCTATTAATCACGCGAAAAAATGAGTCAAAAGCGCAAACAAATCAGTGTCGAATTGAAATTAGACATACTAAAACGTTTTAAGTCGGGTGAAAAAGCCATTGACATCGCAAAACATCTTAACTTAGCTTCGTCTACTGTAAGGACAATTTGCAACCGAGATGCTGACCAAATCACAAAATTTGCAAAAACTGCTACCTCGCTACAGTCACAACAAGTCAAAGTAAGAAGTCCGCTGTTGATTAAAATGGAAGCTCTTCTGTCGGTTTGGATTGAAAATGAGAACCAAAGAAAAGTGCCCCTGAGCAAATTGATTATTCAAAATAAGGCCATCAGCATCTTTCATGATCTACAGAATGATACTCCATCAACAAGCAGTGGAAGTTCCGAAAAATTTGAAGCAAGTAACGGTTGGTTCCAACGCTTTAAATCTAGCGCAAATTTGCAAAATATCTCTCTAAAAGGAGAATCGGCTAGCGCTGATAAGCCAGCTGCGGAAAAATTTGAGCTTGAACTACAAGCTATTGTCAAAGAAGGGGGATATTCTCGCAAGCAGGTCTTGAATGTCGATGAAACTGGCTTGTATTGGAAGCGGTTGCCTAAAAAAACCTACATTTCCAAGGCCGAAAAATCTGCTCCTGGGTATAAAGCCTCTAAAGATCGACTTACCCTTCTTCTAGGTGGAAACGCAGAAGGGGATTTTAAATTCAAGCCATTTCTTATTTACCAGTCTGAGAATCCAAGAGCCCTTAAAAATGTGAATAGAAGTGATCTTCCGGTTCACTGGCGTGCTAATAAGAAAGCATGGATGACTGCCACGCTATTTACAGATTGGATTAAACATTGCGCTGTTCCCGAACTGAAAGATTATTGTTGCTCTCAAAAGATTGATTTTAAAATGCTGTTACTGATGGACAATGCTCCAGGACATCCCATATATTCAGATATTTCTGAAAATATAAAAATTGTTTTTATGCCTCCTAACACCACCTCTATCATACAGCCGATGGATCAAGGCGTAATATCCATATTTAAGTCTTACTATCTACGGCGAACATTTTCTCAACTTATAGAAGCAACTGGTAAAGCAGATAAATTAACCATACCGCAGTTTTGGAAGGATTACAATATCAAGATGGCTGTCGAAAATATTGGTTTTGCATGGAAAGAAGTTAAAGTGACTTGTATGAATGTGGTGTCGAGTGTAGAGTACTGAACACGACTAGAGTACTGAACACGACTATGTTACTGAACACGACGAAGACAAAATGCAACTATGGACTAGAACAAGAACTCAGCGAAGCGTTAGGACGCTTGCGTTGAGTTCTTAGAACGTTATAAAGCTAGAAGACGAGAAAACGAAGCATTCAACATCGGACAGCCAAACGAACAACAAGTGTATTTTTCAAATAATTTTTAAATTATAAATTTTAATTGTAAAGTTAATAAAAATAAAATAAGTCACATCCTACATGAATGGAAGTTGGGGAAATATATGGCCAGAGTGCTTGCTTAAAAACAATGTTCCGATTAACGATATACCAACTGTTCGGGAAGAAATTGCTAATCTGGCTAGGGAAAATAATATTGAAGGAATGGGAATTGAGGATATCAACGAACTGTTAAACTTACAGGATGAAGAGCTCACAAACGAAATGTTATTAACTTTTGGTACTGAACATACGTTGGATGATGAAACTGATCCGACCGTTATCCAAACAGAACCAAAAAAGCTAACAACTGCGCAAATTGCAAAAGCGATGGAACTGATAGAACAGGCGATTGAAATTTTTTGCAACAATGATCCCGATGAAAATCGTAGTGCCAAGGCAAGTCAATCTCTTTCCGACGCCATACAATGCTACAAAAATGTTTACATGGAGAAAAAAGCAATTTTTATACAACAAACTTTGGACGCATTTTTATGCAAAAATGTAACTCAGCCCGAAGAAATTATGGACGACTAAGGTTTTAATTTCATCGCATTTCTTTTTTAATGCCTTCTTAAAAAGTTGCATTTTTTTTAACTCAGGAACAAATTAAAAATATTTTGCAGTAAGTATATGGGGAAATGTGTTTCGATTTGCGTCGTTTCGTTTTGCGTCGCGTCTCTACGGTCCCCATTAACGGCGCAAACCGGGGCCCCAGTGTAGTTTGCTACATATATGGCCAAATGTATCATGTCTTTATTATTGTGTGCAGTGAAACACATCCCGTAAAACAAACTTGGAGAAAATTCCGAGATGACTGGCTATCGAGATTTTCTTGGTTGCTGAATAAAGATGGGTGTAGCTATAGCATAGCTTGTGATAAAAAGCTGTCAAACCATTTATCATTTAAAAAAAAACATAATGTTTTCCCAATCCACAAACAAAACGAACAGAAAAAAAACATCAAATCCAAATGGACAAGTTTTTGGATGAAGAACATCAACAAACGTCTAAGCAAGTACATCATGCGGAGTTAACTATGGTTATGTTTCTTATTTGCCACAATTTGCCATTTTTACTTATGGATTTCTTACCGAAACTGTTAAAAGAGTGCTGTCCGGACTCTCCAATTGCACAGCAGCTTCATTGCGGCCGAACAAAAGCCACAGAATTGGTGGATCAGTTGGGTAAGAGGTCATGTGAAGAAATTACTGAAAAATTAAGAACGAACAAATTTTCTCTGATTGTGGATGAAACCACGGATGTTTCGACAAAAAAATGCTTAATTTTAATTGTTCGATTTTTTGACAAATTTTCAAGAAGTGTTCATGACAAATTTTTAGGATTAATAGAATTAAAGTATTGCGATGCGAATTCCATCTACTTAGATATTGTTTAGGCCAGCGCCTAATTTCTTTTTTACCAACCCTAGTGAGTATATAACAAACCATTGCCAGTTAGCTGTTAATAGTTTTCACTCAACTGTTAATAACTTTCGCTCAACTGGCAATGGTTTCGTTGAAAACTCCCGCTTAGCAAACGATGCTGCAAGTCACTTTTGGTCACTTTTACTAGATAGCGAATCGAGGCAAGACATCGTCCACCGGCCACCACAACCAGCATCATCACAAGCACAAACCAGTAAGTAATTTTTGGTAATCACGATTTAATAAAGAACCAAGATTTTAATTTGCTATATTAAACACAAACTTTGTGGTTTCATTTACTAATACACTTCGTTTTTCCTGTTTCATATTCTCAACGATCGACGCATCGTCCGCGAGTGACTAGTCGAACGTTCGAGACATATTCATGGTCCTTCGAGCCGGATATTAATCAAGTATTATTTCACAAATCAGCAAGCAAGTTTTCTCATCACCATAACAATTGGAATTCACGAGGCGCTGCAAACCAGCAAGCAAGTTTTCTTAACACCACCCACAGGGATTCACAAGGCGCTGCACACCAGCAACTCTTTTTTAACACAAAGTGACCTGCCACCAAAGAACACAATACACTTCACACCAACGCAGGCAAACCAGGTACGTGATTGCTTTAATATCACTTTGATATAAATCGTTAAAAAAAAAAATAAAATAAAAGAGTTGTTTTTTAATCGCATTTTATTGGTGACAATCATAAATCGTTTATACAAGAAAAGTGACAAAGTGACTAGTGTTTTTAGTGTTTCAGTGGGATAATTACAAAAGCAAAATAATCCGTAAGTGCACGGTTACGTTTACCGGATTTTGTGCGGTAATATTTTTTCTCGTATATTTTTTCATATACATATCACTTACGGCACTAATTTTCGATTTTTTCAATTTTTTGATTTTGTGCGGTAATATCTTTTTGACATATCACTTACGGCACTGATTTTTTGATTTTTTCTCTATTTGTTCAAGAAATTTCTGTTTTTGTTTCTTTTTTTTTCACCTTCAAACACTTTCTTTTAACAAATTGATTTTCGTTGGCGTATCTTGGGTGGCGATCCATAAAGTGTGGCATATATATACATACTTACGTACGTACGACTACAATATATTCTCGTTTTTTTGGTTGGCAGTGGTGTGCTGCAACTCACGTATATTAAATAAAGTACACTAAGCCAGATATATTGCGATATCGGCTACTTTAGTTAAAAATTTTTTCGTTTGCTGACTTATATTCAATAAATCAAATATTATTGACCAGCCAGATATATTGCGATATCGGCTAAAACAATCAAAAAATTTTCTTTTTTCTTCAGATTCGACCAAAATGACTGGGCGTACCTACGTACAGGAACTATAGGTTCTCGATTTAAAGACTGTGCAGCTCTACTAACGTATAATTATGCATCATCACTAATGGGCCTAGTTAATCAAGGAGACTTATTGCTTTGGATTTTCGATAAAACTTTGGCAGACGAAGCCATGAGAATATTCAAAGATGGAGAGGAATATGGGTCTCAATATTCTTACTTCCCTTACCAAGTGGACTTTGGATTGTGTACACGCAGTGCGTACTCCGCAAGGATGAATCCGGCCCTACATTGCTTCGGAAATATAATTGGGGCCATGATGACCCAAGTAAGAAGCTTTAATGCACGGATGATTTTGCAAGCGAACGTAAAGGATGTGATATCCAATGCGCAACTTGTAGGATTCGTATTCGCCACAAGGTCGGAACGCAATATCCAATTCTTACGAAGTGATGATCCTAACTTGGATCAAGGACATGAAGAATACGGCAAACAGAAAAAATTGGATTCTGAGGGTGATGACTTAGATGAAGAAGAAGACCCTAATCAATTAATTCCACCAACTGGAAGAGAACCTCTTGATTGGTTCAATTGGTATGATCAGGTAAATGGGAAACCGAGTAAAGAGATGCGTAAATTCTTTAAACAAGTACAGGACAGCATACAAAATGTGAGACCGGGATCGATCGGTGAAGTATGCAAAGGACCTCTATTCTTGCAAGATGCATAACAGATGATAGACAATATAACACATGAAAAAAAAAAAAAAAAAATTAGGCGCTGGCTTGGTTTATATTTCAACAGAAAGAAACAGAAGAAAATGAAAATTCAGTCTTAAGTCACCATCTAACAAATAAAGACGCACTCAAATCTTAAATCATTTTGAGTTTTTATTTTTATTTTTATGGCATAGGGTCATAATTACTTACGTAAGTATATAAACTAAAATATTATTGACCAGCCAGATATATTGCGATATCGGCTAAAACAATCAAAAAATGTTCTTTTTTCTTCAGATTCGACCAAAATGACTGGGCGTACCTACGTACAGGAACTATAGGTTCTCGATTTAAAGACTGTGCAGCTCTACTAACGTATAATTATGCATCATCACTGATGGGCCTAGTTAATCAAGGAGACTTATTGCTTTGGATCTTCGATAAAACTTTGGCAGACGAAGCCATGAGAATATTCAAAGATGGAGAGGAATATGGGTCTCAATATTCTTACTTCCCTTACCAAGTGGACTTTGGATTGTGTACACGCAGTGCGTACTCCGCAAGGATGAATCCGGCCCTACATTGCTTCGGAAATATAATTGGGGCCATGATGACCCAAGTAAGAAGCTTTAATGCACGGATGATTTTGCAAGCGAACGTAAAGGATGTGATATCCAATGCGCAACTTGTAGGATTCGTATTCGCCACAAGGTCGGAACGCAATATCCAATTCTTACGAAGTGATGATCCTAACTTGGATCAAGGACATGAAGAATACGGCAAACAGAAAAAATTGGATTCTGAGGGTGATGACTTAGATGAAGAAGAAGACCCTAATCAATTAATTCCACCAACTGGAAGAGAACCTCTTGATTGGTTCAATTGGTATGATCAGGTAAATGGGAAACCGAGTAAAGAGATGCGTAAATTCTTTAAACAAGTACAGGACAGCATACAAAATGTGAGACCGGGATCGATCGGTGAAGTATGCAAAGGACCTCTATTCTTGCAAGATGCATAACAGATGATAGACAATATAACACATGAAAAAAAAAAAAAAAAAAATTAGGCGCTGGCTTGGTTTATATTTCAACAGAAAGAAACAGAAGAAAATGAAAATTCAGTCTTAAGTCACCATCTAACAAATAAAGACGCACTCAAATCTTAAATCATTTTGAGTTTTTATTTTTATGGCATAGGGTCATAATTACTTACGTAAGTATATAAACTAAAATATTATTGACCAGCCAGATATATTGCGATATCGGCTAAAACAATCAAAAAATTTTCTTTTTTCTTCAGATTCGACCAAAATGACTGGGCGTACCTACGTACAGGAACTATAGGTTCTCGATTTAAAGACTGTGCAGCTCTACTAACGTATAATTATGCATCATCACTAATGGGCCTAGTTAATCAAGGAGACTTATTGCTTTGGATCTTCGATAAAACTTTGGCAGACGAAGCCATGAGAATATTCAAAGATGGAGAGGAATATGGGTCTCAATATTCTTACTTCCCTTACCAAGTGGACTTTGGATTGTGTACACGCAGTGCGTACTCCGCAAGGATGAATCCGGCCCTACATTGCTTCGGAAATATAATTGGGGCCATGATGACCCAAGTAAGAAGCTTTAATGCACGGATGATTTTGCAAGCGAACGTAAAGGATGTGATATCCAATGCGCAACTTGTAGGATTCGTATTCGCCACAAGGTCGGAACGCAATATCCAATTCTTACGAAGTGATGATCCTAACTTGGATCAAGGACATGAAGAATACGGCAAACAGAAAAAATTGGATTCTGAGGGTGATGACTTAGATGAAGAAGAAGACCCTAATCAATTAATTCCACCAACTGGAAGAGAACCTCTTGATTGGTTCAATTGGTATGATCAGGTAAATGGGAAACCGAGTAAAGAGATGCGTAAATTCTTTAAACAAGTACAGGACAGCATACAAAATGTGAGACCGGGATCGATCGGTGAAGTATGCAAAGGACCTCTATTCTTGCAAGATGCATAACAGATGATAGACAATATAACACATGAAAAAAAAAAAAAAAAAATTAGGCGCTGGCTTGGTTTATATTTCAACAGAAAGAAACAGAAGAAAATGAAAATTCAGTCTTAAGTCACCATCTAACAAATAAAGACGCACTCAAATCTTAAATCATTTTGAGTTTTTATTTTTATTTTTATGGCATAGGGTCATAATTACTTACGTAAGTATATAAACTAAAATAACTGCGAATTTTTTTTTATTTAAAATGTCGATGTTTCATGTATATAATTAAAAGAACGATTACCCAAGAAGGAAGCTCTTACAGAGAAGCCCACAGAAAAGTTGCAGGCATTTTAGGTAACCGTTTTGAACTTTTGGACAATTACGATAACAATTTCCCCGAAATACATAGCAAAGGTACTAACAATACTCATCAAAATAATGAATCCACATCATATATCCATAAAATCTTACCATTTATTAAAGTAATTAAAAGCAATATTAACAATACAAATAGCAATAGACGTAGAGAACAGGCAAATGCAAGAAATACTATGCAGGAATGGAGAGAAACAATCAAACCAATTAAAAGCAATGAAATCATTATTGAAACAGGAAAATTACAAGAAACACAAAACACAGTGAATGAATTAAGTGCAGCCATAACAACACACCTAACTACTAATATTAACCAAAGATTAAATCCAGAATTTACAATTATTGTATTCACAGTTTATGGGAAATTTCATATGTGGCAACTTTGCCCGATATTTGACATTTAAACTGTGAACGCACAATTAATGTTTTTGTTTCCTGGTAAAGTGGCAACTTTGATCAGCTGACTATTCGCGTTTAGAAAAAATGGAAAGCAACACAGAAATACAGAAGGTAAACGCAATTCGCAATATTTTTAAATATAAATATGAAAATATTCTGCCTATAAGTGTTCTATTGCAGGTTGTACATAAGCGTGTTCGAAAGGCTCCCTACAGAAAGTGGACCGACAACGAAAATGAAAGTTTAATCAACTTTTTGAGGGACAACAGGCCACTAGAGAAACCAACGGCCCAACATTATTATAAAAGATTTTTGAACCAAGCTGGCAGCGACTTGCATTGGACTCTGGTGCGTTGCAAGGTAAAAAAACTTAAGATTGCAGTACACCAAGGCCAAGTCCTGGCAAAATGCAACGGGAAGTGGCACCATGGATAATTGTGACACTACCAAAAGTAGGTTCTACACATCATAAATTTTTAAATGTATATATCCTACAAATACACTTCATTTTTAGACGCGATCGTAAGGATATGTCCCCGGTACGATGACTTAGAAGACATTTTTGGCTATAGGGAGCTCACTTCAAACTGCCTTGTATTGGATACCGAGGACATTGCATGTACTGGTTCACCAGAAGTTGCCACGTCCTCTGATATAATCGTCGAGGAAATCGTGGCATTACCCGAGCCTCTGGTCACCCCTTCTACGTCAAAGGCTGTCCGAAAGGGTATATATTCGCGTACAGCCCTATCAGACGTTCTCGATGTACACTCCAGCTTATTGGATGCAAAAAAAGACAGAATCGAGAAGGAATTTAAGATGAGGGAAAATGAATTAATGGTAAAAGAGCAACAATTGTTGTTTGATAAAGAAAAATTTGAAAAAGAGTTGGTAGAAAAAAAGCTGACAGGGAAATTCAAGTTATGGAAATTCAAATGAGGGAGAGAATAGCTATGAAAGAATTGGAAATGAAAGAAAGAATTGAAATGGAAAAAATGAAAATAATGCAATAAAAATGTCGCAGGCTTAAGTATTTTCTTCCATATAGAAAATAAATCGCGTTATATGAAGAAAACATGTATAACACCTTCATTAGAAAAATATTAAACATCTTTTATTTCAATAAAATTTAATAGGCTATTGAACTGCATACCAAAAAGGCTAAAAATGTCGACTAAAAAGTTGAATATTTCGATGAAAATTTGTAAAGTTTAGATTTCTATACGAAACTAATTCAATTTAAATAACTGGAGGAATTAAAAATTAAAAAATAAAACTATACATATATACTACATAAAATTAAATAATTATATCTTTATTGTTTACAAAATGTGATAGAGCTTTTCTTAGGTCGTCGTGTTCATAAATTTCTTGTGGGAAGTCTGTTTCTTCTTGGCTTTCTAAACTAGGATTTTCGTCTAAGTTAAATTGTAGCAGCATGTTGTGAAGGATACAACATGCCAAAATCCATCTACAATAATTTTTATAATTAGTTTCGTTCGTTAATCGGAATCGTAGTTCTTTTAAACTGCAAAATTTTTCTTTCAATTTCCCAAAACAATTTTCTATACGTACTCTATATTTAGAGAAATATTGATTGAATGTATCTCTCATTTCTTTTGACTGCTCAGTACTGTTTTGTCGAAAAGGTGTAATAAGATGTTGGCTTAGCGGATATGCCGAATCGCCAGCAATCCATTCCCGATGACAGAAATAATTTTGTGGGTTTTTACCTATTGCAGATTCGGCAAAAATTTTAGCATCATGCACGCTTCCTCGGTATCCTATTGTCGCTTGTCTAATTCTTAGTGAATAGTCACATACTACTTGCATTTTTATGGCATACTGTTTTTTGCGAGAGAAGTATAGTTCGTGATCTTTTGAAGGCGACTCTGCTAATCTGATTTCAGTACCGTCAACATAGCCAATACATCCTGGAAGCTCTTTCATTGTTTTTGTGACAATCTTTCGCCTTTCTTCTCTAGATGGCCAACATAAAAATGTAGATTTTAAATTAATCAATGCGGTAATAACCCGCTCTGTCACTTTGGTAACTGTTCCGCCATCGCCTATTCCGAACAATGTTGCAATCTTTCTAATAGAGGCACTCTCTCCACTTGATCCCAGACGAAAAAGTGTTATCTTTAGTTGAAGATCGATTGGTAATTGTGAAACAAAATTTTTGTTTTGGAAAACAGGGTCTTGCTTGATTAAGGATAATATATAGTTGAACTCAAAGAATTCTATGCGCAACATTTGTCGCATGCGGCCACTATCAAATCTGGGAAGAACATTATTGACCCATTGCGAAGACTTTGGTATACCCAAATGGGTACTTCTCCGATTAGCTATAATAAGCGCTGCATCAATGGCAAATTTTATTAGGATATCGTCATCCTCTTCGTCACTGCCTTTAACAAAATTGTAAAAAATAACTTCGGTAGGTAATTTTATGTAATAAGTATATATACATACTAGAATCATTAGCGGTTATGTCCAGTATACATTTGTAGCTGAGTGCGTTCAATATATTTTGCTTTCCATTTAAATGAGACATTTTTATTCAATAATTAAAAATTAATTTGCTATAAAAATATTGCGAATTGCGTTTACCTTCTGTATTTCTGTGTTGCTTTCCATTTTTTCTAAACGCGAATAGTCAGCTGATCAAAGTTGCCACTTTACCAGGAAACAAAAACACGAAGTAAAGTAGAGTAATTTTGCCTAAGACTGTTATTTCGAACTTGTATAGGAAACAACAACAAACAAAGTTACCACGTGGTAAAATGTTTTGAAGTTAACAGATGGCAAAATTAACACATCAGATAATATAGAACTGTGAACACCCTAAATATATCAAAAAATGATATTGAATCGGGGACGATTCATCTTAGAGAGGGGGGAGTTAATGGCAGCAGCCACACAGACTCTTTGTGAATAATGTAAACAAATCGTGACTCCCTACGGTATTACTGCCTGGTCAGCAGAATACTTTAATTAATAAGAAATCGATAAGTAAGCACAATTCAAAATATCCCATTATATGTTTTGATAATGAGAATAATTGGAAATTCAATGCACTGGCATTTCATCACTTAATGTGATTTTTAGTATGAGCATTGAATTCTAAGGATATAAATATAAGTGATTTTACGAAGAAAGATCAGTGAGAGTATAGTGTGTAATCAGCGAGCAACCCAGAACTTGCGTGACCGAAACTCCAATACATTTACACAATTTTTACTTGTCACTAACACTCCCTCACAAATCTTTAAAGTGAGTAACAAGTCAATCTATTGTGTCTTTTGTTTGTTTTATATCATAAGCTCTTCACTCAACAGATGTTAAACAAAAGAAGACAAACAAATTTTTTAGCTGTCACCGCTTATTGAAAGCGATGGATGTGAAAGCCAGAGACATAAAAACATAGAGAAGGTGCAGGTTCGACAGGGAAAATTTGTTAGATTTATAGTAAGGAATTCGCCTCACAGCTACAGAAGTCACGCTGTAAAATGTTAACATATTCAACAAAGAACATAAAGAGAAATAAATATATGTTTGCTTGTTTATATTTTATTCCCTTTCTGACAGCGAAAAATGTGTGCAAAACACAAATCTCACAAAAGACATTTTTTTATGTTCTCTATCTTACCCAGAGAAACAGCAGAAACGCTTTATTTTCTTTGGTCTCACATATCCAAGAATATGAAGAGACATAATTATAAGTTAATACAACAAATATTTATTTCAAAAATATTCATTGCTACAACGTAATTGTTAAAGTTCAATAACTTAAAAGTTGACACAACAAATATTTAGTTCAACATAACAACAATCATTGCAACAATGTTGTTGTTAAAGTTGAATAACATAAACAAACATCCGCTGCAACTCCCAAAAGTGATCGACATTATTGCTGATCAATAAATAATAATATCAACAACAATAATCAACTTCAATTCTGCTGACCATTCAACATCCGTTAAACTCTGCCGACGCCGCTGCCGTTGAACCACAGCTAGCTTAGGGTATTTTTAAGATTCTATGTTTCAGTTTCTTTTAGAAACTCAATAAAGAAGAACTTAACTTATATGTATGCAAGTTAACACTAAACATATTTACGTTTCTCACCAAACATATTTACATTGCTTAATAATTATTACGATACTTTCGCTGACTATCATTTCCTGTTTACGTCCCAAATTTTGTTTAGCCCATTTCCGATCGTTGCACGGAGTTGCGTCGTCAAACAACTCCACCACTTTCAAACTTGTCGATATACCAAAAAAGACAAGTATTTTCTAAATATTTTTCATTCCTCTAAAATGTAAGTTGAATCTTCAGATTCAACTACATACATACAAGTTAACGGCAGCAGCCACACAGATACTTAACGATAAATGTAAACAAATTGTATCTTCTCGCAGTATTACTGCTTGGTCAGCAGAATACTTTAATTAATAAGAAATCAATATATGACTTGTTTTGATAAGTAAGCAAAATCCAATATTCCATTATTTGTTTTGATAATGAGAATAATTGGAAATCCAATGCTCTGGCATTTCATCACTTAATGTAATGCCAAAGCATCTTTAGTAATAAGCATAGAATTATAAGAATATAAATATAAGTGCTTTTACTAATAAAGATCAGTGTATAATCGGCAAGCGTATTGAGTGATCATCTTGATGATCAAAGCGCACCATACATTGTCACTCAAACCAACACTTTGTTTAATTTCTACCGCGCGTAGCGGAACGGAATATATTTTTTTAATACTTCCCACACAAGGAAAGTTAATTTACATATTAACATGCATAAATACATAAATAAAGAAATATGCACAAACAAGTAATCATCTTTTAAATTCCTTTAAAAATGAAATCTAATGCCACTGTTATTATTTGATATGTTTATTTAAGATATGCCGGCTCGTTGATGCTGAGGAATGTCAAGTCAGCACAACGGCTCCAAGTAGATTTAGCAAATAAGATTTTTATAAAGAATAAAATGATTATTAATAAACTGAACGGCAAGCCGCACAGTACGGAAAATTAGCCGGAATTAGGCGGAAAATATGTAATTTCTGTTAAATTACATATAATATCGTAATTTGCGCGACCCAAAAGTGCTGACGTAGCGTCTGCATTGAATACACGGTCACGTTGCACTGCATGTGATGATCGCTGCTCACACACTTTTAATTCTGGCCCGCATACAACCCTACATAGAGCCGCAACATCGACACCCCGCAATCATCATTTCACCACACAAATTCCACAACATTTCCACACATAACATCCACAATGTCACCGCTACAGCAGATCTAGCGGCTGACCGGCACCCACGCCAAAAAGCTAAAAAAGGAATAACGGGCGGCGAGCCGGCCCTTCCTTTTTTCGACGTCACGCTCAAGCAAGTAACAACGCGCGCTCGACCTCATTTGTTTCATCGCTCGACCTCAGTTTGTTTCATAAAGAAATCGTATCAAAATTGTATTTATCATAAAAAACCAAAAGCCTTGAATTGAAGTTGTGATTTCTGATTTTTCTCAATAAATACTCCCGGTTTATTCCTTCGTTGGAAAACAAGAAAAAAGGTAGTTTTACGGTTTAAG
>NC_064306.1:73129414-73270414 GCF_023373825.1 Bactrocera dorsalis
CCATTGAGAGGAAAAGTTTTAAATCTTCTGAAAGTTGTTGACCTTTATTTGAGCTTTATTTGTTTGCTCTCCCCTTGAATTTTTGAAAGGAGAAGGTGAACGCGGTAACTTCCAAATATACTTGTAACGGGTGATTTTTTTGAGGTTAGGATTTTCATGCATTAGTATTTGACAGATCACGTGGGATTTCAGACATGGTGTCAAAGAGAAAGATGCTCAGTATGCTTTGACATTTCATCATGAATAGACTTACTAACGAGCAACGCTTGCAAATCATTGAATTTTATTACCAAAATCAGTGTTCGGTTCGAAATGTGTTTCGCGCTTTAATTTTGTTCAGCGATGAGGCTCATTTCTGGTTGAATGGCTACGTAAATAAGCAAAATTGCCGCATTTGGGTGAAGAGCAACCAGAAGCCGTTCAAGAACTGCCCATGCATCCCGAAAAATGCACTGTTTTGTGTGGTTTGTACGCTGGTTGAATCATTGGACCGTATTTTTTCAAAGATGCTGTTGGACGCAACGTTACGGTGAATGGCGATCGCTATCGTTCGATGCTAACAAACTTTTTGTTGCCAAAAATGGAAGAACTGAACTTGGTTGACATGTGGTTTCAACAAGATGGCGCTACATGCCACACAGCTCGCGATTCTATGGCCATTTTGAGGGAAAACTTGGACAACAATTCATCTCAAGAAATGGACCCGTAAGTTGGCACAAGATCATGCGATTTAACGCCTTTAGACTATTTTTTTGTGGGGCTACGTCAAGTCTAAAGTCTACAGAAATAAGCCAGCAACTATTCCAGCTTTGGAAGACAACATTTCCGAAGAAATTCGGGCTATTCCGGCCGAAATGCTCGAAAAAGTTGCCCAAAATTGGACTTTCCGAATGGACCACCTAAGACGCAGCCGCGGTCAACATTTAAATGAAATATCTTCAAAAAGTAAATGTCATGAACCAATCTAACGTTTCAAATAAAGAACCGATGAGATTTTGCAAATTTTATGCGTTTTTTTTTTAAAAAAAAGTTATCAAGCTCTTAAAAAATCACCCTTTATATTACCTCATTAATTTTAATTAGAAAAGAATGCAGAGGCATATATGATAGTACAGTGTGAAAGTAATGCAGCGTTCCAAATGCAAATACTGTAAGTTAACGTTGGAACCTTTAAAAATCTTTTAGATGCACTTGTTGGCGTGATAAGTCAATTGAGAAGTTCCCAGCCTACCATAGTAAAACACATTTTTTTGATAAACTTCTATTTTTTTGCTCAAAATAGTAATTGTTAGACACATGAAATCAAAACGGTAAATAACATTCAACTCAACCTTGCCTATCAGCACTCCCAAGAGAACGTATAAATTGCTATGGCGGATATCCGGCTCTACTGACTCTCCCCCTCGACTACTTAAAAATGCTCATACTTGTGTGTATGTATGTATCAGAGTAACCGTAAAAATGTGCTAATTTTTTAGTGAATTCCAAACGACGTGTGCCTCTGCTTCCTTCACACAATGCTATAAAAAAGTGCGAGAGTATTTATTTGAAATGAAAAAGCGGCAAAATCATGGATTTAGCCAAGTGGGAAATACTCACTAAAACGCGTCATGGAAGCACACACATTTGTTGTTATTCTTAATTCAGTATTGCAACAAGGTTATCCGCCCAATGGAGTTATTTGACCTCCGGCGTTTAAAAGCCATATTAAAAATTCAGTGAAAGGCAAATTAAATATTCAACAATATTCAGCTTTCATATATTAAGAGAAGCGTGCAAATACAGCCTGAAAAAGGGGATATCAGAGTAAAAAATAGTTAATATTTAAGTTAAGTGAAACACATTTAACCTTGTCCACCTGGTATCGCTCTCTTGCCAAGTAAGTGGACACAGTGCTCCAGTATCGAGTATGAATTATAAAATTTGACAGAGAAATATTTTCGTGAAATAATTTCAGGTCCAAATATTTCTTTTGCAAAATTTTTCTGTAAGTAAAAAATTCTAGGGCTTTTTTTAACTGAACCATTTTTGGCTGAACCATTTTCTTTCCCTTTCTTGTTGATCGAGAACTGAAGGGTTTCATTGGGTAGGTTTTCATTATCGGTACCAACAAATCGTCAAAGACGTCTAATTTAGTTAGTTTGCACGTGAAAGAAAATGATTATAGAATCCGGAGTATTTTTCAGTCAGTAAAGCTTAGATATCATTCCTCAGCAAGAAAAAGCTAAGTTGCTTGGTCGAGCCAAAATATTACACTAGCATGTTTGACAAATGAAATTTTTACAACAAGAAACATACCCATATAGATATTAGGATTTTCTACTTTATAACATACACGAACGCCCCAGTGACACTGAGCCGCCTACAGTTTCGCTTCCGTTTTTCGCCACAAAAAGTTTGTACGTGAAATATTACATTGAAAGAATGCTGATGCCAAAAAATAAATTAACAATTGTGGCTAGAAGCTGTGCGAGAGATAACCGCAACAAATCGTAATTTCAACTTGAGCAACTTCGGTTTCAGCCGCATTTGTTTCGCGGAGGCAAGGAACACTCAAAACAAAACATTTCTGCCAAGTTTACGTACTCCGTTGGGGGTATTTCGTATGTCTTTGTACGTCAGTTCCGGCAATGGTGGCACCAAAGCGTAAGTCCCACACAGGGAGAGGTTTCCAAAGTTGCATTCGAAAATTAACGAACTTGCAGCCAATACTTGCAGCTACGAACAAATTATATTAGCGGCTCTCTCCATCACTTAAGGTCTTTTAGATGCCATTGGCTTGCGAATATATACTCCATAACTCGCATTTTCGGTTGGCCACCAAACACCAACATTTGCATTTGTGGAAGTGAAGCGTCCACAAATCCAACATGCCAGCAGAATTTTCAGCCAAAGTCTATAAATATGTGCATTCGTGAGTGTGTATCATCAAAACTTTTAGGAACCGCAGAGCAGCCAAGAGCTTTCAAGGAGCCACTTCAACACCAACTCTTGGAAAGGCAATGTCCTTGATATTATCGCAGAATTCGCTGGGATTATTAAGGCGGTGTTTCTTAGAATGTAAGACTGTAATGTAACTGTAGATCCATTCGGTTTGCTGTTGCAACTTAACCGCTTTTGCTGGATCAGTTCAGATGTTTGATGATATTCATAAACACTTTTTTTGTTGATCTTTGCTACGATGAATCGAATAGTTCAGCCATTGGTGTCTTCTCTTTACGCTCAAGAACTTTTGAATAAATTATTATAATAAAGAATTTGTCTGCGTCGTTTCATACTGGCATAAGGTTAAATATGCGGAGACATACGTTTATGCGATAGCCATTCAATGTCTCTCCTAAGCCTCTCTTACTTTAAAGATGATAAGGTTACTTATTCTACTTTAGCAAATTCTCTAATAAATTTTGTGATAATAAAATATATAGTATATAAAATATTATTTTGAGGTGTGATCTAATAGAGCAAAGAACCTAACGTGGATGAACCCTGTCCGCATAGATTCCGCCGTAAGAGTGAAGAGCGAGCGAAGTTGTATGATCGAATAGAGAGTTAAAATAATTTTTCGATAATATAATATTCAGTTGAATCAGATAGATATAAGTTAGCTTAATAATTTGGTAAAACTCTCATGTTTGCACTTTGTACTTTTCTCTCCGAATTGGCATTAGGCCAGAAAATATTTTTTTAAGATACCAAATCCTACGTAATATCTGTTCATATTGATGACACAGTAATAACGGTAATTACATTGACAACAATTGGTAATGTAAAAAAGATTGGACTACAGCAAGGGAAGCAAAGCATTTGGCAAATGAGTAAATTGATGATTGCAGCGAGCAAATTAAAAAGCCATTAAATTAATTCCACCAAATTACATCGATGGAATTGCTTGCGGCGTGTAAAACTCGTTTGTGGGTCCATTATTGGGTATTGTTTGTACTTTATTTGCATTTGTCACGCTTGCTATTGGAGTTTAGTTGAGAGCTTTTCATTTGAATTTTATTGATCGGACTCTTAATTTTTGCAGGCGAGCAATTTAATTTTCTGTTAATTAAATGAGTCTATTAATGCTTATATACTTTCCATTTAGTTGTATGAAAGCTCTCCTGAAAGTCAACCATGAGCAAGTGCTCAGCCTCCAAATTCTTTATGTTCTGTGAAGTGAACAATTGAATGAATGTGTAAAGGAAAATATAATAATGAAATTAAAAAAAAAAATAAATAAATTAATATCCTTTCTAGAAAGTTTTTCTTCCTAAACTGCCAACAATAGCAACAATATCAAACAGCAATAAAATCACCTAACGAAACGTACAACAATCAAAAGAATGCCACTCATGCGTACGCGTACGTGTGCAGCGAAGAATAATCGAAAAAGAAAAAACTGGTTGGAAACTAAAATTGTGAAAAAATGTTCACTGTACTCAAAAGCTCATATGGATATGTAAAGGCAAACCAAGAGAGACTATGTACGAAGTGTGGAAAAGACGGAAGAAGGTAATAACAACGGGAAGTTCATTTAGTGCGACCGACGAAAGTCAGCACGTGAGTGACATGCGGAAAAGTGAGTAAGTGAAAAATAAGTACAATTAATGTGCGTGTACATATGTGTGGCGTGGGCGAATACAATGCATCTCGGGGATATTTGTGTAAGAAAGTCAAGGTTTGCAAAACTGAACAAAAAACAACCGGGAGGCAGAAAGGTTGTAAATTGTTGCAGACATGAAAATTGCGCCAAAAGTTGATGGCGGTGATCTGCTAGCATGAGAGAGGGAGGGAGATGTGCTGAGTACAATTGCCTCTATTTGAAGAGGCTCTGATAGCGATCATTTATTCAGCTGCAATGAGAAAGTTTTCATTAACTATATTTTTTTGGATTATTCTGCAACTATTTTGCACACGTTCTTTCCGAGTCCATACAAATATTTATTCGACTTTTATAAAAAAGAAATGAATTAAAAAGAAATCACAATTATGTGTGTGTAAGGCTAAATTGATAAAACGGATTATAAAAAATTAGTTTCTGCGAGCACATTCTCACATATTTTGCTTTGCTCTGAATAAGAGGATTAAAGCGACAACGTTGTTTTGCCTCAAATACTAGATGCAAGAATTTATAGCCACATAAGTAGATTCTAGGAGGGGAATGGAGTGTTTCCAAGTGAAAGAGCGAACAATGAGCATAATTAATATCGATGTTGGCTTAAAGTCTTCATTGATATATTAATTTCGATGCGTTCTGTATTCCACCCTCACACCCCACACATGTGCTGTCAGAAGTAATCGAAAAACATTTGGCGCAACCGCCAAATTATATGCAGAATGCAAAGCGTAAGAATTGCTGAGTGAACTGATTGAAGAATGCTAGGTTTTGGGGCCCGTGGCCACCAATTGCGCTTTCAAAGAAATGCACATTGTATACTCGGCAGCGGGTGTGACGTAATCACTAATGAAATATTAGGAATGCAGCGCTAAGAGGAAAGCATGTAGAGTGGAAAAGGGTAAAAACTGTGTTAATGTTGCAACATAGTATGAGCAAAGAAATATTAAATTTCAAAATATAACACAAACAATCGCTCTGTTCCTCCAGTGAGAGAATTGGGCAATCTGTGACAAATATGTTTCTATTATCGACAACATCAAAACTGGGTTTCAAATTTCCACAAAAAGGCATTTTTGGCAAAGAAAGTTAAAATAGAGACTCGTCTATATGGTTGAACAAATAACAACCGTTAGAACAATAGTCCAAAAACAAATTAAGCATTTTATGTGTGTTTCGACAAAGGCGGCGACAACGGGAAATTTCACAAAGGTTTTGAGCCCATTTCGTAGTTTTCGAACAAAGGTGCGACTTTCAGAAAGCTCTATATACTTATATGCATACACACAAAAATTTATAGAGATGTTGATAATGTCTTATTGTCACATGTGCCACATTTCTTATAGCATGTGCGCAATTTACACGCTATAATTCCTAAATAAATGATCGGAGATTGTGAAAATAAGAAAGGAAAGAAATATGAGAATTGTGTTTTTGTTGTCTTATATGCAAAGAAATGAATTTTATGAATTATAAACACACTTACATCAATCATTCACTAGCACAGTTACAAGTATAGGTAAGTGACAAGCCGTTAATGTCACTCATACGCACCGTTACACTCCTCCTTCCTAAAAAGTGCTCATATTAAAGTGCCGCATATTAAAAAGTGCTCTTGAATTTCAATGAAGTAATTGCACTTCCATGAGGAGATTACATAAGAAGACGCGCTGTTGAAGGATGCTGAAGGGCTGACTGTGGAAGGAGGACTGTGATTTAAAACAACACAAATCGTATTTCTAAGCGTCTTTTGAGAGTGTGAGTGTATTAAATCCAACTTCATCATCAAATTTCGCTAAAAGCCGCTTAGTCGTCTAAGTGAAGTGCAGATTTGTTGTTAGGGCGTAATTGGAATCGCTTAGATTTTTCTCCTTTTGCTTCGGCGATTTCTCTTTTATCCACTTTTTGATTTAACACTTTCCTTTATTGCTTTGGATTTGAATTGTCACTCTTCGTTCTATCCACTCACCAACGGGGTAGGGAATAGGTATACAATTTCTGCGCCTCCTTATTTTCTGCTCTTTTGTTTATAAATTCTCTGTGCTTTGCGTTCATTATCTGTTCTTGGCTGTCAGTTAAGGTTAGTTGTCAGGCTTTTGACATTTTTTTGCTTTCCTCTTCCAATAATAAAGATTTGGATTTGGAGGGGGCTATCATATTTTCTTAGCTATTTACTTACATTCGTTCTCTTGGTTTAGTTTTCCTTTATTCGCCTTCTTTCCTATTACTTATATTTTCACTGGAGTAAAAAAAGTTTATAGCTTCTGGAATTAGTCATGAACCACACTGTGAAACCAGCAACATTTCATAATCGTTGTACCGGTTTTTAAAGAATGAATAATTTTTGTAACTCACTTTCTTTGGGATTATGGATTTGCAAGTATACATATATGGCCAAAATGTTTTATGTTTTATCATAGAAAATCGACTGCATCGCAATAGCTACACTCCGACGGCAGATATTTAACCGAAAAACAAACAAAAAAATTAAGATTTTGGGAATGAGTTTTGCTACCCAAAGGAGAGGAAATTAAATAGGAGCACAAAAAAATCAAATGGCGTCATAAGAAAGTAATAAAAAGAAAGTGAAATATCAGATATAAATAGAATTTTGGAATTCAATGTTGTCTCAAATTCTTTCTTATTTCTCTCAAAAGTTCTCTCAATGTTTTTATTTGCTGACTCAGCGTCCATAATAGATGTACACATTACTTCCTGGACAGATGAATTGCCGACGCTGAAGATTAATGTGTCTCTAATCAAACTATCTGACGCTCGGACATGTTCAGATTTGAATACAAATCGTATCACCAAACGCTCGCACTATACCGGCGACCAATCGAATCTATCCCCTTCACTTTGGTAGAATTTGTTCATTGTGTTGTTTTTTATTGATACATAAATGTTCGCTATTTATTTCTTGTTTTCGGCCTTTACTTATTTTCGTTTAATTCGGTTTAGCTTTGTATGTCGAGTGTGAATGTGTTTCTCGATATGCTTGTATTCCTTTTAATGTAATGTGTGATCATGTTTATTGCACTTGCTTACCAATTTGAGTCTAAAGTCTGTTGTGAACAATTGCTTTTTCTCATACTGCAAATAGAGAGAGCACATATAAAGTATCTTCTATTATTGAGTGTAAGCATTTTTCGATCCAATTTGCAAATATACGTTAACATTTTTTCTTATGTTTTGTGTTATTAGAAAAATAAGTATCGAAATTTTTTTGAAGACAATTCTTATGTCTTACATAAAGAATAGTAAAATGAAGGAAGTAACTAGATAAGTCCGACGGCCATGAAAGCACTTCATTGAATGCTCCGGATCAATTGAAATTATTTGCACAAGCCTGGAGATAAAAGATAAGCTAAGATATGTGGGTACCACACGAGTTATAGTAAAGGGTGATTTTTTAAGAGCTTGATAACTTTTTTTAAAAAAAAACGCATAAAATTTGCAAAATCTCATCGGTTCTTTATTTGAAACGTTAGATTGGTTCATGACATTTACTTTTTGAAGATAATTTCATTTAAATGTTGACCGCGGCTGCGTCTTAGGTGGTCCATTCGGAAAGTCCAATTTTGGGCAACTTTTTCGAGCATTTCGGCCGGAATAGCCCGAATTTCTTCGGAAATGTTGTCTTCCAAAGCTGGAATAGTTGCTGGCTTATTTCTGTAGACTTTAGACTTGACGTAGCCCACAAAAAATAGTCTAAAGGCGTTAAATCGCATGATCTTGGTGGCCAACTTACGGGTCCATTTCTTGAGATGAATTGTTGTCCGAAGTTTTCCCTCAAAATGGCCATAGAATCGCGAGCTGTGTGGCATGTAGCGCCATCTTGTTGAAACCACATGTCAACCAAGTTCAGTTCTTCCATTTTTGGCAACAAAAGTTTGTTAGCATCGAACGATAGCGATCGCCATTCACCGTAACGTTGCGTCCAACAGCATCTTTGAAAAAATACGGTCCAATGATTCCACCAGCGTACAAACCACACCAAACAGTGCATTTTTCGGGATGCATGGGCAGTTCTTGAACGGCTTCTGGTTGCTCTTCACCCCAAATGCGGCAATTTTGCTTATTTACGTAGCCATTCAACCAGAAATGAGCCTCATCGCTGAACAAAATTTGTCGATAAACACATTTCGAACCGAACACTGATTTTGGTAATAAAATTCAATGATTTGCAAGCGTTGCTCGTTAGTAAGTCTATTCATGATGAAATGTCAAAGCATACTGAGCATCTTTCTCTTTGACACCATGTCTGAAATCCCACGTGATCTGTCAAATACTAATGCATGAAAATCCTAACCTCAAAAAAATCACCCGTTACAAAAAATTCGAAGACCCCATATCCCTCTTCAATAGATTTGCATTAGATTGAATTGGGTCTCTTACAATAACGTCAAGGGAAAGTGTTGGGTGGGATTGACAGTGAGTCACCTACTCTGAGCAAGACGTGCAGAAGTGCAAACAATGAATAGAAGCGGCCAGCTTGTGTCAGTAGGTGACGAATTGTTTTCCGAAATGAAAGATGAAATAGATCTGATACACAAATATTTCGACAACCACTTAGAAGAACTACATTTTCTATTCCCACGACAGCCGTTTTTACGTTGTCGGAACAAGACCAGGATTTTATCCAGGCAAAGTCTGTTATTTCAGCAATCTAATTTTTTTGAATCGAAGTGGATTAAATTTTTAGGTTAGCAAACTATATTTCTAAGTTCTAAAGAATATTAGATACCGTCTGTTATATCCCATTATCCTTTATGTCAACAGCAGAACTTTTTTACGCACGTCAACAGCAACACACCCGGGTATGTACATACGTTTTGTATGGCAAATGGCACGCCGTTATAACTCGGCAGGTACACATTCAACTAATCGCTTGCGATTCAGATTTTTTTTACTAATAATTCAATAAATAATGATTCAGTAGTTGGTGACGAGGCTTTAGATGAATGTGTAGGTGATATTCGTGGTGATGACTCAGACTTAGAAGAGCCCACGTTACCAGAATATGACCCAGAGGACGACAGTGATTCTGATGAAGAACTTGAAGATGCACCAATTGAAGCTGGGGAATATTTTACTGCCAGAGATGGTAATGTTTGGTCTTCGATACAACCACAACCTGTAAGATTCCGTACGCACAACATTCTAAGAAGTGCACAATCTGTACCAGTACGGGCAACGCAAGGTTTGACCATTTCAGAAACGTTCAAACTGATAATGTCAGACGAAATATGCGACATAATTTTTCGTGAATCAAATCGAAAGGCAAGGCAATTCTTTTATGATGACAATGCAAAACATCCAACAAGAGAACCGAGATCATGGATTTCCATAACAGAAAGTGAATTTGATGCATATTTGGGCATACTTTTGCTAAGTGGCGTTACACATTCTGGTTACGTGCATACGAAAGATTTTTGGAATACTAAATCACATCCATTATATCGTGCTGCAATGAGTGTACGACGATTTTGGGAAATTAGCCGCTTCATTCGTTTTGATAATGGAAACACACGCCAGCAACGCAAACAAACTGACAAAGCAGCAGCAATATCGGACGTTTTTTTGATGCTAAACAGCTGTCTTCGTAGATATTACGTGGCAGAAGCCAACGTCACCGTAGTTGAACAATTGTATGCTAATCGTGGTGGAACTGGCTTCACGCAATACATACCATCAAAACCTGCCAAATGTGGGATAAAAGTGTGGTGGGTGTGCGACTCCATTTCGTCCTATCCATTGCAGGTACTATCAATATTGTTGAATGTATAAATAACTAAATTGAATTTAATTTTTCAATGCAGGGACAAATCTATACAGGAATAGCACCGTCTGGTGAACGTGAAAGAAACGTTGGTGAAAGAATAGTCAAAGATTTATATATCAACCTTTCTGATGAAAGTGGAAGAAATATTGTATGTGACAACTTTTTCACTAGCTACAACTTGGCAAAATCTTTGATGATAGACAATAATTTATCCATCGCCATCGAAGCCATGATAGGTAGGCCCATCCGAGTTGTGGATGATGGAGCACATGAAGCGGAGGAGCGTGATAGTACGGGACGCCTAAAAGTAAAGGAGAATTGCTACATCTGCTCCAAACGACGCCCTACTCGTAAAGCATGCACATTATGCAACAAACCAGTGTGCGCAGAGCATTCCAAAGACTTGCCGCAATGCGATAGATGTAATTGAATTTCAATAATTTTAAATTTTTTCGTAGTTTTTTTTAATATAATAAGTATTTTATAATTTATAATAATTTTTATGCCATAAGTATTTTTTTCACTCAAAATAAACTATATTTTTCAAATATTATCATATTTGCATGCGTTTTACTATACATATGGTATGGTATACCCAGGTATGTATGCTGTTGACGTAAGGGTGCAACTTTGTAAATGGGCTTTATCTACCAAACGGATGATCCAATCCTAACCAAAATTGAGACTATTGCGTAAAACAGTTTTCGCTAGGATATCGCGAAATTTCAAGTCGATCCGATTATCCAGTTCAGAGCTACAGCGTTTTGAAAACGCAAAACTTACCCAGCCGTTGACATAAGGGTTATACCATTGACTGGTATAAATTTAATTATGTCACATAATTGTTAAATTTTTTGGAACAAAGCTTGCTGATTATCTATTTAATTAATCTACAATGAATTAAATTACTTGCTGCTGAGTCAGTCTAAAAAAAATTGACGAGTCATGCAGTTTTTAATTACTTATGTCTATTTATTTAGATTACATAAACAACCGCCAACATTCTAAATGGATTTTTTGCCGCAGAATTATTCACATTCTTAATTTGATTTGAAAATAATGAATTTTCCTTTAAAGGTATTTAATATCTGTGTAAGCGGCTCTTGTTGTGTTGGTTTTGAGAATAAATTAAATATTTAATGGAACAATAAGAAATAAGGGAGGAAAGTAAACAATCACAGAGAAATAGAATAGTAATAAAAGCGGCATGAAAAATCGCATTTTTTTGTGGCAACGATTTGACGAGTGAGATTTCATTTGACAGCATTTAAGCAGAAGGTTGCATATTAAAATTAACAAAAAAAATAAACATTTGTGTAATTTTAAACTACAGAGAATACGTTCAAAAATCTGAACAACAAATCAAGTGTGTTGCCCCTAAATTAAAAACGATCAAAACGCTAAAGGGCACGAGATCACACATATATACTCACGTTTATACGGAAAAAAATCCGTTTTTCGGAATGTACAACATACAATATGGCAACCCTCGGACTTTGTGGCTAATTAGGGTTGCCACAATGGTTTTCGCAAATAACCGGAAAATTTCGTCCGAATTTGTTTGTGCGCTTTTTGATTTGCTCGCAACTGCGTTGGCTCCCGCTGTTGTTATTGCATAAGTCCGGCGAATAATTGCGGCACAAAAATCGTTAGCGTCGACAAAATTCGTCGCTGCAAAATGTTTGCAAATTGCCGCTAGTTGGCGTGCTGTAAATAAATAAACGCCAATAACAACAACATGCTCGTTTTCTTTGGTGTTGACAATGTTTTCACAAAACAGTAAAGCTGCGCATGCTTTGTGAATTCACACAGTTTCTGCTGCAGTTTGAGCCATTTAACGGAATCTGATTCGCAATTTTTTATAAATTTTCTCTTCACTAATTTGACATCTGTTTAATTCAATTTGTCGCTTTATTTTTCGTGTGCTGGCGGTGAAATTCGGTACAAATTTATAGTATTGCTGTTGTTGGTCTTTCAAAAGTGTCAAAATGAAAATTTAATTATTTTAATCATGTCACAGTCATAAATATGATTTCAATTGGAAATTAATTTGAATTCATAATTACGTAATTAATCACTGTTATGCGACAGATGGGTATGTGGTCGCACGTTCATATGTCTCTATGCGAAATAGAATGGGCTCCAGAGTGCTTCAAAAATCTTTCATCTCAATTTCATCCTGTAGCATTGACAAGGTCTTCTGTGAATGACTCAGAAATTGATAAATAACTTGCTTGCTTTCAGGGAGTTTTTTTCGTACGAAGCTGACTACTAATATGGTGCACAAAAGGTTCAAATAGAATTATTCAATCCATATTTAAGAAATAAATCCGCAAGAAAAGTCATCTCTTACCATAGAAATCTTACCCCCACTTAATGTGATTGCTACAGCACATCCTGTAAACTTCGTGCAGAAAAAGCCTATCCGATTCTTTGTGGGTCATGATTATAAATAAAAAATATATGTTATGCTTTTTAAATACTTCAATTTAATTTGTTTGTCTTTCAGCTTGACTGCGGATTTTAGTTTTGTGGTTTTCTTTTGGTTGCGCAGCTAATTATGTGTGGATGAAATTCGGTATGCCGCTTTCCAAAAATGATGGAATAACGTACGGGATTATAAAAGTGAGTTTGAAATCTTAGAAACTCTTCAAAAATAACAACACAAAATTAAAATAAAATAAATTTGGAAGCAAATAAAGTGTTTCGTAAAGTAACGTACACAATGTTGGAGATTTCAGTTGTGGTTTGAAGAGCACAAAGGTTGCAGAAACAACGGGACATCTGTGAATATGTGATGAGGATGAAAATGGGAAAGGTTAGAGTTGCACGTACATATACACATTTCAAATACATATGCACTAATAAGTTGATCAACCACCAACGGCGGAATGTTTTCCGATTTCATAAATGAGATGAACACGATGATAGCTAAGTCTAAGCGGAGATTGAAGGACTCATGTAAATTGAAAACTGGAAAGTATTTAATTAGGGTGCAGGTTATTTGGAATCTTGGCCAAACTTTTAGGTGCCTTGAAAGAATATCGAATTCTTATCGTTCCGGGTAGTTCAGTTTGGCCAAAATACCTTTCAATGTAAAGCAATCAGCGACAATTTGAGAACTCCTTTCTCATGATATCAACAATATTTAGATTCACATTTCCATACTGTTGTTGTTGTAGAATTAAACAAGTTTGTTGAAGCCGAATAAAGGTAATTTTGTAAATGAGTGAGTATCCTTTTGCACCGTAACTTCAGGAAATTACATTGCCAAGAGAAACCCCTTTAAGCCCGATCAGCCAATTTGTGAGTTAGCGTGTTCTAAATATAACAAATTTGTGCTTGACAGAAATAAAATCGGGTGAAAGCTGGTCCTAGACCACAAATAAATATTGAAGGTACTTCCCTCGATTTAATTCTTGCGAGTTTTAAAATGTGTGCTTTGAAATGTTCGGTCACACCCGAACTTAGCTCTTTCTTATTTATTCATATTGTTGTTGCCATAGCTTAAAATGCTGGAATTTGCATGACAAGTTCTTCAACACTTTTTCGTTTGTACTTCACCGTCGGCTTGCTCACATTTCATTACATTTCTTATGCGACTAAACTCATTAGGAATGCTTCATTGCATAAAACAAGAAACAAAGCGGCAGCAAAGCAGCGAATGGTAAATGATAAGAAAGAAGGAAAAATGCAATAAGTAGCTTTTAATTCTGTTTTGAGCGCCAGCCACCACAGCTCGAATGAGATTTTTATTTAGCACAGAAGTTACTGTTGGCAAAACTCAAAGCTGCGAGCGAACAAGTGCGAAATTTTCGCGCCAACTTTCATGCAATTTATTAGCCAAAGTGAAGTGAAAGGGAACAAAGCACACGCACTAGTTCACGCGATGAAGCAAAAATACGGTTATATGTCCTCTTACCGTGCCCGTATTACTTTTCGCTCATTTCTATGATAATTTGACGCATCTCGCTTCGTCTTCCAAATCTTTGTTTTTGTTAACGCTAAAACACTCCTTTATGAGAGCCGTGTTACCGCTTGAGATATTAAAATGTTTTCCTTTAGAGCGTCGCATTCACCACATGGTAAAAAACCACAACGCCACCATCAACAGCAACAGCAACTCAAATGATCGTTCAGATAGCAGTTTTAGCCGGTACAGCGGGGCGTATGCGTAACCTCCGAATGGGTTTTGTTTAAACAGTGAACTAAAAACTATTTCATATCTCCCACAGCAGTTCTCTCGCCTGTATTTGTGCCCGTCATATGTTTGCTTAATTGTTTATTCCTGCTTTTAAAAGCGGCGCGTGGGGTTGAAAATATAGCAATTTGCATCAATGACGACAAAAAGGTACGATGAACATCGTACCTAGCTTCCATATTTGTTAACACACACACAAATTCACATCTATATTCCCATATATAATGAATTCGCTTCGCCACTACGCGTGTGGGGTCATTTCCGTTACAGTGACCGTTGTGGTAGCGGAAGTACGAGTAGATGAAACACCACCGAGGATGCAGAGCTGCTTGCCGCTTGGCTGTGGCTTTGCTTTGCGGTTGCTTTATTTTGATTTTACAGCACTCATAGCTGTTGCCATCGCCATTGGCGTTACCGTCACTGTGGAACTTGTTATCGTTAGCACCGCGAAGTTGGACCAGTAACAAAAACAGAGGCTGTTAAAACGATAGCAGAGCGATGGTTTGCAGGCATTCATTTGATTTTACACGAAGTGGAACCTCTGTGGTTTTTGTGTTGGTTATTTTAGCAATTGCTTTTGCATATGCAGTTGTAGTTGGTACATACAACAGTGATAATAGTTAACATTTGAAAGGGCATAGTGTGTGTATTCAGTTTTCACAAACAGTTTTATGGTAAAATTGCTAAATATAACCAAATAATTGATTTAAAATGTACACTTTAGTCCCTTTTGGATACAAATTATTTACATATATTTAAATACAGTTCTCTAAACACATTAGAAAATAAGGGTTTTAATGCGAATGAAACCTCTTATGAATGGTTAATAGCATACAAATATATAAAGTTCCTTTCCCTTTACTCATGGTGAGGAAATGTCATCAAATATGATTTTTCTTTTCTCAAAGTAGGAATAAAGGATTCACACCTCAATCGAAGCAAATACAGCCACAATTCTTCTGTCTGTTGGGGTAATTTGTTTCTTATTTGTAAGCCCACATTTATGATGGTCCACTTATGTACCAAAATAACAGCGAACTTATCGGTCACCCATCATCAACGATATGAACCAGAGCCTAGTGTTTCATATACATCTGCGATTCTACCACTTCATAGCACTAAGTTCCTCATCGTGTAACCTTCAATCTCTGAACGCTGCCATCATATACATATATATGTATATTCATGGATGTGAGAGGCCCTTTCATAGAAATCGTTATAATACTCGTATCTTATAAAATTCACCATTCTCATAACTCACATTCTTATACCGTTACGCATACATATATGTACATGCACTTTTGGGGAATACATGACATTTGAACCGCTGATAGCTCAAGTTTTAATACTGTTTAAAAGTAGTTAAGCGAATTTTTCTGTGGGAAATTGTCATATTTTCGAAAAAAGGCTGACGATCATGGCGTATGAAGGCAAATCTAGACAAGTTTCAATTTTTCACTTCATTTCAGATCCTCATGTTTTTCGTTTGACATTAGCAGTCATTGAAACGGCTAATTTTCAATACATCACTTCGGATTATTTTTATTTTGAGTGAAATAAATGCGGCTTATAAGGCTTTCAGCAAAAAAAGATATATCATAATGGCAAGGGAAGCTAAAACTAGCAGTAAACTGCGGAAAGTGTAGAGATAAAAGAGGCAATTTCCGTGTGTCTGAATATTTATTCTTGAAAAGCCTTTCTTATACTTTTTGTCACATACACGCCGACAGTAGTCATATAAGTGGGAAACTTGGAGAAAGGAAAGGATATAGTTGGTAGGTAACACACTCACACCCTGAAAATCACGTAATTTACTGGAATATAAAATAACAAATGCACCCAAGGTTAGTCAGTTCAATTACCAATGAATGGGCTTCTGAATAGATTTGCTAAGCTTGTTTAGGATAACTGATAGAAAATGTTACTCATACGTCACGCTGGGCGCTTATGAGCACATTTGTTCCTATGTGAAGCACGTAGAAAATTGATACATGATACTGTGTTACAGTGGAATATATAAATAGTCTTGATTATATAACCCCTAAGTAAAAGTAAAACTACCCGATGACTCCTCAGTTCGGAATAGAAATAATAAAACTACTTTCGACACGAGGTCGAAAGGTGAACATTTACTCTTTTCCGATAAAATTTGTAGTGTTTGAAATGTATTGATTATATTGACGGCAGTTATGCAAGTTTGTCAACTTATTTGCCAGCATTTTTTGAAAAATTGAACAATGTTGTAGTAAGTATTTGTTCGCATATTCGGACTTAAATCTATTACCCAGTTTGTGAGTGCTGACCAGTCTGACCTCCGTCTTTCTATTTTTGAAGTATTCACTTAATATCAGTAATTAACTGTATATCAGAAGGTTAACACGACCACTCTTTATAATATTTGGTTTAAGTTTGTGGAGTTGGCTAATATTAAAAAGTTATTGTCTCTGTGTTTAAATAAATAAAATTTTAAAGTTTTTCAGATTATTCCATTGTAAATAGTGCAACATTCTGAAGCATTCTATTTCCTATTTTTTACAAAAATTCAATAGAAAATAACGGCGAATTTCCTTTCTTAGCCAAAATAAAAGCTTTTGCACTTGTTTAGCATAAAGTTCTTAATAATCTCATAAATATTTATGGAAGCGTCTTTTGAATAGAATTAACAATGTCATCACCACCGAAATACCTAAGGTAACTAAGACGCTGAGTTTTCAGTGGAAGAAATGAATCAAACCGATAAATACTTAAGACAAAGGAAACGAGACAACATACCAAGAGTGATTTCCAAAGCAAGGTTTAAATCACAATGGGAGAAGAAAACAGTGAGAAATACCATAAAATAAATGAAAATGTAGAAAATACAGCCGTAAAGAAATATAAAAATGTAGTTTTAGTTGCAGATATAATCTCTAATATTCCACAGGCGACGATAAACTACAATACAAAATGGCTAATTTGCTTAAAATTACTTCAATTTCTAAATTAGAAGAGAAAACACATGTTACATTTGTAAATGGTCGCAGGAAAAATGGGAAGCAATTTGTTTGTGTGTGTGTGTAGGTGATTAAGAAAACAAGGGCATGCGGTTTGCGGTGGTAGCGTGAATTAAAGGAATATGCGGAAAAATGGAAGAAAACCCACAAGTAAACCAAATGGTTGTGCGTGTGTGTGAGGACAGAAAGCGTTAATTTCCGGATTTAAATGATAAATGTTGTGAGGGTTTGCGTATATGTATAACTTCTGTGGTACTCGGGAGTAGTGGATTGTTCCTCCATTTGTTTCTAAATATGCTTGCAAATGAGCTATAGGTTGAAAACATGGTTTGAAAATTAAAGCGCCACGAAGCTTCGAAGTGGCCTTATCTTCAAATTATGTTGGCGATGACGTCACGTCAGCTACTCAACTCAAGTTGTAATTAAATGACTAACGCCAGTAAAAATGCTTAAGAGTATGTGGGTGTATGTATGTAAGTGCTCTGGTGGGACTACAAATGAAAGTACTCAGCGGAAAATAAATGCGACAAGCGTAGCATAACAATAGGCGTAGCTGCACTGTTGGGCTAATGAAAGCATTTACATTCACCTCTGTGACCATGCCTTACCTTGATGATTGTCTTTCCAACTGCTTCGCATTATTTAAATTTGTTGATCGTGCTTTATCGGCGTTATATATCTAGACTTTTTAACATTTCGCTGTTTATGACTTCAACTTAGTTATTCTGCTGAGTCAAAAAATAAAATAAATAATAGTTTGAAATTCGTGACATTCTCTTCATGCGCGCTTTTGTCTCGTGCTTGTCTTTGTTTGCTCATGTAATGATTGCAGTGTAGCATACCTGAGGACGTATTAAAATGTAATTTTAAAACTTTTGCTGAATGTGTGAGAGCTTGTGATACGAGTAACACCTACTAACATCCAAAAAAGAAGAGTGAAAGACAAACAAAACTCACCACATCGATGATTTGGATTAGCGTCAGCCTGAAGATCAGCTGTAGTGGATCGGATTCGTTTACAACGGGTCACTCCAGACTGTTGTAGTTGTCGAGCAGAGCGTGAAGAATTGGTTTTTCATGCGGGCCAGCTGCGCTAACTGCAAATAGAGAAAGAAACAGAGATTGAAAACCAAAATAAATTTTAGAAAGAGACACCAAAAAAGATAAAATACAATCAGTTCTTTGCATTTAATATAGTGAAAGGGTGAAACCAGCAAAATAAAGAAATTTCTTCAATATAACGGTTAAAAGTTCTACTCCGCGCAGAAACTCTGATTTACGGAAGTGATTGTGTGGTTTCGGTTGTGTTAAGTGTTTGATTTGAGTACCGCCCGCATTTGTGGTGTATCATGACGAGGAGGGGAAGGAAGCACATCGACAACAGCATCACCCATGTTGTGGGAAACCATGGCGTATACGTGATCCAGAAAATTTAAAACCGGAAACCATCAACAGAAATGGTTGAGTCGAATAGAAGAATGTGAAAGAGAGGCGATGAGAGCAGCATGAAAGGTGGAATTTTCAAAATGTGATGGGAAGTTTGCGGTGCGATGGGCGAAGACTCACTTACACCTCGAGCCGTTCCTCTGAGCAATTTGAATGTGAGGAAATTAGGAGTTGTGTTGACTTAACGCAAATTTTTTCTGCCATAACTTTCGTGTTTGTGATGTCATATTTGATTCATCCACTGTGAGTTTGTTGCGGCGTTTTACTATCACCGATTTTTACACTCATTTCGTACGGCACTTTACGAAAGCACACTGCAAATTATTGCTATTGTTATTTCTGTAATATAACGGTATATTTTGCACTCATTGTTGGCAGATAATTTTTATGATTGCCTTTATCACTTTTGTTTGCTTTTTTCGCCTGTTTTCACTTTTCTCCGGCCGCTATATTTCTTCCCTGCTTCCTTGTAAAATTGTGGGTGAGGTCTCTTCTCGAAAAGTCGCCTTCACCATTATCCTCACTTACTGTGTTTCAAAATTGAATTTGTCTGTCCCAAATATGCTGCGATTGGCTTTACTATGGTAATAAGGTTAGCCAGATAGCAGTGCTGTTGAAGCGGAAAATCACCAACAACACATTATTTGCAGCATAATTTCTATTTGCTCACCTGTTCGCTACTTTACTTACGGGTGAACAAAGAACTGCAATACGATGGTAGGAGGATTTCGATTTTGAAATTTGATAAGCTCGTAAAAATTGTAGCAGCAGTTTATGTGTATGTGTTTGGAAGTGAATCGTTTAACGATTAAGCTGTAAAGTTAGTTGTTTCCTTTATTGTTATTTAATGTGACGGTAACGGTATAGGTGCTAAAGAAGTTTTTGTTGAAAATTTGTTTACTGGAAACTATAAAGCTACTGATAAGAGCTTGTTTATAGATAAATATAATTTTTTATGTAAGTGTGAATCGTGTCAGTACCGAAAATTTTCTTTTCGTAAAACCGAAAAAATTCTTCACTGTACACACACTACATGTTACAGTCCGCATTGGAAGAAAGTGTAACATTACCGAAGAGCTTTAGCTCATTACAAACTATGATTTCAGATTTATTAGAAAATTCTGCTATCTTGAAGAGCTCACAGAAAACAGGAAGATACTTAAAGTCTCTCTTCAAATGAAACACTGAGTGTTTTTGTTTTGAAATAGAGGCTAAAATGTCTCTGAACGGACACTAAGTATAAGAATTGTACTTCCTAAGGAGTGATCTATTAGGCGTTATTAGCTTTAGCGACTTAAGGTTCTACAGGACATGAATCAGTGACACTCGAAAAGCGAGAAACAAACGTACGGATGTATTGCCAAACCAATGAATATTCCAGCACACCCAGAAGATGATGAATGAAATTCAGAGCAGCCGCCGAGTTGGGAAGTTGAATGCTTGGCTCGTTTGAGTATAATCACGTTAACGATGGTTGCAGTTTACACGTTGCAGATACCGTTAACGGGTTCTGCCTACTCACATTGGGGAAATGGGAGAACATTATCGCCGAATTAAATTTAACATTGATCTTGTTAATGTCGGCAAGCCAAAGGTCTGGTAACCGCGATTGTGAAATATTTTGCCGATAAATTAGATAAAGCATGTTGTGGGCTAGCTTTATAAAGGTAGACATTTTACCAGAGGGACAAGAACTGGAACTGTTGGAGTGGAAAATATTATTTCCCTCATTTACCAGAATAATAGATTTAAATTAATAAAAGCGGTAGTGTAACTTTATCTGAAACATTTGGTGAGTTTTTACCGAAATTTTAGGCAAATTTTACCACAGAACAACTCAGACTTATTACCTGCTAGAGCTTAATAAGCAAAATTTGAAATATATCGGTAATATATTGGACTACATGTGTGCTAAAATCCATAGTAAAATCCATCGCTTACATCGCCCTCATTACTGCACGAAAGAGAGAAAGAAATGAAAGCTAAGCAGAAAATTGAGGACTGGGGAAAATGCTTCGCTTTACACTGCTGCACTTTGGTTTTTGACCAAACCAAAAATAAATCCCCAGAGGGACATAAATTACACCAAAACACACACATTCATGAACACACCGGCAAACCCTGGAGATAAAGAGGAGACAGTGAAGCACTTTAAAAAGAAGCAACAAAAGTGATAATTTTAAAAATAAGACACGGAGGAGAGGGTTGAAGGTTGAGAGAATGTATAGCAAAAAGTGTAGGCGTTTGTTTTTCACCAAAATGTGCCCCACACAGCTAATTCCTTCCAGCGCTAAGCTTACTTTAGTGTAAATAAATGTTTGACAAATAAATTTTCCTCGCGTATGACCACCCACACAAATAACTACTTTAAATGCAAGTATTTAACTTCTGCTTCGTTGACCTGAACATACACCCTCCTTACCCCGTTTTTTTATACTCTCGCAACAAAGTTGCTAAAGAGAGTATTATAGTTTTGTTCACATAACGGTTGTTTGTAAGTCCTAAAACTAAAAGAGTCAGATATAGGGTTATATATACCAAAGTGATCAGGGTGACGAGTAGAGTTGAAATCCGGATGTCTGTCTGTCCGTCCGTCCGTCTGTCCGTCCGTCCGTCTGTCCGTCCGTCCGTGCAAGCTGTAACTTGAGTAAAAATTGAGATATCATGATGAAACTTGGTACACGTATTTCTTGGCTCCATAAGAAGGTTAAGTTCGAAGATGGGCAAAATCGGCCCACTACCACGCCCACAAAATGGCGGAAACCGAAAACCTATAAAGTGTCATAACTAAGCCATAAATAAAGATATTAAAGTGAAATTTGGCACAAAGGATCACATTAGGGAGGAGCATATTTGGAAGTAATTTTTTTGGAAAAGTGGGCGTGGCCCCGCCCCCTATTAAGTTTTTTGTACATATCTCGGAAACTACTATAGCTATGTCAACCAAACTCTATAGAGTCGTTTCCTTCAGGCATTTCCATATACAGTTCAAAAATGGAAGAAATCGGATAATAACCACGCCCACCTCCCATACAAAGGTTATGTTGAAAATCACTAAAAGTGCGTTAACCGACTAACAAAAAACGTCAGGCGTCGCCCACTTATGGACCAAAAACCATATCTCAGGAACTACTCGACCGATTTCAGTGAAACTCGGTTTATAATATTTTTTTGACATTTTTGCTACTTTTTTGATTTTTCTGGCTTGGGCGGACCTCAGTGTCTGTCATTAGTCTCTGAAGCTTTCCTCTTAGTGACGTTAATTTTAGATATTCATTTTAATTGCTTGACGCTAGGGCGAAAGAAATCCAAAAAGCCAAGCCAAAGCCAAAGAAAGAAAGGTCAAGAGGCGAGTTTTTTTGGAGAACAAATGACAGACTCGCTGTACAAAGCGGCCATATCACAGGATTCATTATGTTTCCAAGATTCATAGTGCCATATTTAAATTTTTATTAAAAACTAATATTGATTTATCGGTTAGTTTTTGATTATAAAATTTCTTTTATTAAAACATATTTAGACTTTAATAAGGTGTTTAACATTTTCCAAAAGAAAAACATTTAATACAATAAGTACAAGGCTTTTCGTTTCATAATGTTGAGAAGCTTTCATGTCCACTTCCCGTGATGAATTTTAAATGAAATTATCGTAAAGTTCTAAGAATATTATTAAGATGTTATGTATATCGGTATATATAAGTCTAACAAAATATCTTAATTTTTGACGTCAAAAGATAGTAAAAAAAGTAAATTTAGTCACCATCAAAGTTTACATGAACCCAATTAATTCGACTCTGTTGTCTAGCAAATGTAGCCAAAGAAGAAAGAAGAAGATATGAGTTCTCGTAAGCACGTCAAGGCTGCTTTGGATTGCTCAACACCTTGGCATTGGCAGGCATGTCCGCTCTGTCGGCATTTGTAGACTAAAGTAATTTAATTTGTTAACTTGTGCGAAGCCAGCGAAATTCTTAACGTTGCTACGAAACTCAAGGCTGGGCATAGCAAGACGTTGCCATCAACGGAGCAGAAAATTGCAGAAACGCAATTTCGCGTCTTTGGCATTTAATAAAAAGGAATAGTAAGAATTTTTAATTTAAATCTCACGCGAAAACCCATTTGCAAAAAGATTTTGTTTAGATTGGTATGACTGTAATTTAGTGTATTAAATGTGTCTTGTTTTAAGAAAGTCCTTTAAAGTTGCACAAATGTATACAAAATACCTGTTTGCAGCTTAAATGTTTGTCGTCACTTCCAATAATTATGTGATATACTGCGGTGACCTAAATTGCCTCAGCCAACTTGTCGCCAACCGTCATCAGCGTGGGTAATTCAAGCCTTCGGTGAAGCTTAAGTGGGTGTGCTTGTTGGTTGGGAAGAGACCAAGGATCTATCTTCTTTTTCTGACATATTCCTTGTCAACTAACAGAAAAGAATAAAAAGTTTACTCTCTTTCCATTGATGCAACATTGTTTTTGTAATTTTGGTTTGTGTAATCCTTCCTCATGGTTTGCTCCATTTCATATTTGTGTCTGCTTCCTACTTCGCCGTTGCGTTTATTTTTGGGGCACAGGAGCTGTGTTGTCTTCGTCCTCGTGTGGTACTTCCTTGTTATTGTTGCTGTTGTGGCATTTGTTTTTCTTTTATAGCAATAATTGAATTTTGTTGCTTCTATCCTATTGTATTGTTTTAGGACATTTATGGTACATTTCGTGCTTGAAATAATATTTTTATATCCAAATTTGTTTTTACGTCATTTTTGTTATGTTTTGTGATTTTTTTCTTTAATAACTTTCGGTGCGGTTCACTTCGTTTGGGAATGCATTTGGTAGTTATGCGCCTGTTTCAGCATCTAATTTTGCTTTTACGAATTTTATCTTCGGGAAAGAATTTGCCGTTTTGTTCTGAACGATTTTGTATGTAAGACTCTGGCTTTTGCTTCATCGTAACAAGTGGAAAGAAAATACACGAATTGCAAACGTGTCCAATAGGTTCCTCTTAAGCCATAAGTTTTCCTTGCCTTCGATGTTGGTATTGTATTTTGCAGATGTTTTTAAATTCCTTCTTAGGGGCTATTCGCAGATATCTGTGCTCTGAACTGAACTTTCTTTTGTGTTTGTAAATATCATCATTGCGTCGCTTCGATTGAGATATTAATTGAATAAACTAAAATTCTTGTGAAATGAAAAAAATTTCCAAAATGTCGTCAAAAACTGATGTTTTACCGCAGGTTGTCTGCTTTAATTTGCGAATCAAAACTGTTGCTGCTGTTATAAGGCAGTTGACAATTACACAGATATATTTATATGACAACTTATCCGAGAAAGTAAATGTAAGAGAGGGATTTTATTGTATTTCACCATGAGCCAGATCACAGTTTTAAATTCAGCTATCACTTTTATGTTGTTTCCTACCTTTTTATCGATATATACATATATTTCGGCTTTTTGAATTCAGGGTCAATTCCATTGCTGAAGGCTTGCAAATATTTTATCTCTTCTTCTCATTCTGATTCCACTTCGCCAACGTTGCAACTGCAGCGCCATCAATCTGCAGTTTTCCATTGACCTTTTAATTGACAGCCAATCGGGCAAATCGAATTTTCACTGTAGGCGGCTACAAAAGTTATTACGAAATGGAGTTAAATGAAATTTTCAACAAATGCTCTACTTGATTGCAGAGATGGGCAATTTCGGGATAAATGCCGTCGGAGGTAACCCAGTTGGAGGTAAACCAATTGTTAAATTGACCGTTTTTGACAATTATGTTCAATATTGATAAAATTGCAAGTGAAAATGACAATCAGCAGTCCACCACTGACCACAGGGAATAAGCAGACAGTTGAATCATATTTATATATATATATGTACTTTTGTCATTGTCTGAACAGAATTCAGACGTCACTTTTCAACTCATCTACCCTCTTTCATACATATGTACATGTAAATATCAAAAGTTTGTTGAACTTGGAAAGCACTGAAACAGGAAATGGTCAACGTCTATTGAATTCTTGAACAAGTGGTTTTAACCTCCTTCTAAATGTGTGCTATACAAGAAAACAATAAGAAATTTGGATCTAAGTGAGGTCAGTGCATTACTTGTAGTAGCACTATTCAGGAGTTGTGCATATATTATTCTTTATTTTCCCGTCTGAGCTCCCACAAATGAGCACCTGGGTATGTTTAAAAACGTGTGGCATTAGTGTCAGCCGAATGTAATAAGTCCTTCGCACGCCGCGGCGTCAGCTTGCAAACCTAACAGGCCAACACAGCCAGACACGCAGACTGCGACTTTTTCGGCTACGCGGGAGAATGAAAGAGATAGTTGGCCAACAATTGCTGGAATTTTGTTATTTGTTGCAATGCGGTGCGCAGAATTTTCGTGATGTTCGTATATATTACCGCTCACTTGTTTGGCTGGCGTGCCAAAACGGTTCGACGACCTATGTTCTCTACCGGGCGACATCGGCACATTGCAGCAAATCCTAAAACATGCTTGAAATGGTTTTTGGTTCAAACACTACTTTCAATATTTTCTCAGCCAAAGTTTCGCATACTTGCCGGAGTAAGTTAGTTATATGCCGTGGGCACGACTATGTGCTCCAACATATGTCCGTAGAAGCGTGTACATATGCTTGCGGTGCTGACTCTTGGTCGAGCTTAGCACGATTTACATTCAACTTTCTGTGGTTCATTTGCATATGACCATGCGAGTGGTGTAGGATTTGTGGTAAGAGAAATGAATTTGAAAGTGAATATATTTAATCTAAGAAAGAAAAAGAGAAGCGATTTTCTTACTCCAAGCAGAATTATGTTAAACTTTTTGTTATTTTTTAATTGTATTGCAAATAAGTTAATATAATATTAAATAGAGATTTTCGAATTCTGAATAAATTCCATATCTTCTTCAAGAGCATTTGTTCATACATGTTATGTTGAAATTTAAAGTCAGGGGACTAGTGAATAATTGAATCTATAAGTAAAATTGAAAATCACACCAAAGAAAAAGTGACTTCTTAGTCAAGTGGTTGACTGCATAAAGAAGCCGATCATAAAGATTTAAAAAGCTCAGAAGTGAAAAATTGATATGCATACAAGGTATGACAATTAAGTAATTAGACTGATTCCATAAAAACCGTATTTTTGAAAATTATTCTACAACTATGCCATCCCCTTCAAAGTAGTCCCCTTGGGCAGCTTTACAGCGATTCCCGTGCATTTTCTATGTTTCGTAACATTTCTGGAACGCTTCGACTGGGATGTCCGCGAGTACCCTCGTCACGGCCGCCTGGATGTCCGTAATCGACTCAAAATGGGTTCCTTTGACCACCGATTTTGTTTTAGGAAACAGAAAAAAGTCACAGGGTGACATGTCGGGCGAATAAGGCGGCTGTTGCAACACGGCGATCCCTTTAGAGGCCAAATACTGGGACACGCTAAGGGCGGTGCGGCACGGCGCGTTGTCGAGATGAGGGATCCAGTTACGAGCGATGTCTGGGCGCACCCTGTTGACTCGTTTTCGCAATCTTTCGAGTACTTGGCAATAGTAGACTTGATTCACAGTTTTCCCCGGTGGAACGAATTCTTTGTGGACGATTCCGCGGCTATCAAAAAAGGCAATAATCATCGTTTTCACCTTCGACTTGCTTATGCGATCTTTTTTCGGGTGGGGGACGCGCGGAGACAACCATTGTGAGCGTGGGTACGACTAAGAGCACTATCACAGGTTTACCACAAGCGCGGCAATAAAATCAGTCTCATTACTTAATTGTCAAACCTCGTATACTTTTCCTAACACACACAAGCTTATTTGCCAGCAGTGCTAAAGCTGCTTCAAACATGGGACTACAAAGCCACAAAGATTTTCCAAAGACAACAACTCAAAACCAAGAAGCAAAAGCATTGTGTTGAATGAGACAAGACAAGAGGCAACCCTTGAAAGCACAAGTGGTTAAGTGGCTTAAGAAGTTCACTCCCCCTAGACAAGAAAGATATACATTAGATATGTTTGTAAAGTAGCTGGTATTACTTAGAACACTCACTACGTGAGAGGGGGAATATGTTAGTTTGTAGCGGCGACATTGTTGATAACTTAGGAGAAATAATTATATGTAAATCTTATTCAGGAAACAGTTCAACTTTATGTTCTTCATATTGTTCTTGTTGTCGTTGTGTTGAAAAATGCGGAAGTGCAGTAGCGGCTGTAATGGCGGAACGTCGCACATTATAACTTTTACTCGTATGAATAAAACACGCACCTGCACCCGGCAAGAAATAACTGATAAAAATACGAATTAATAATTTATACAACTGAATTCTCAAGGTAGCGCTATTTACTTTTAAACCAGAAGTTTGAACTCGGACCAAAAAAATTTAGAAGTACTGTTTCTATTAGTTAAATTTATTTTACATTCGAAGCTTGTACCAAATTAATTTATTATTGAACATACGAGTATGTAGTTGGGAATGCAAGCGATTTTAGATGAAATTCTCAAGAGTGCACTTCTTTAATAATGCACTTACTTCGAATTTTATGTGACGCAGATTCCATTCCGATAGCTGTTGCTACGAGAGAGCATAAATGTCTATAGTTTAGCTAATTTTATTATCCGTCATAAAACCGTGAACATAAATGATATATGTGTCGAGGGTAAAACTTAATATTTACAGCTTCAGATTTTTTAAATTATGCACTTAACAAATATATAAATATGTTTGGGGCAGGACCTGAATGTGTTAATGTTTAAAAAGTCCAAAATAATAGACTCGTGTTATCTAGCTGTTCTTTTCATTGTCGGGTGTGAATACCTATGTCATTCGACCTTGGCCTTGAAGTCACTTAAATACTAATTAGTAAAAATATTTTGCTGAGACAATCTTATTTCCTCCCTTCCTCTTGAAATTTGTCTTTTAATTGTTCGTAGTCAGCTTAACATAGCTGAAGTTTATTCAATCGATGCATCAAAATATTCTAATTTTCATGAAACTGTCAACTCAGTAGTGAATTCAGTTTACTTATATCTTTGTATATTATATATATATATTATATTTGACGCCAAACCTCACTCATATACCAAATCCTTGCTATTCACGCTCTATTCACGCGCTTCAAAAGAGTATATGCAAAAACTTGGAAAAACTCGCGTTGCTAAAAATAACAAAGCTTCGCTCTACTTACTTGACTAAATTCCAATGCGCAAATGCCATCAAATGCCTGGTTATTACTGAATCTTCATATGGATTTTATTAAGCCGTATATTCTACTTTTCCGGTATTCGCCTGCAGACACATCATTTGGAGATGGTACACTGACAAGACTGCGAGCAATAATCCAATACGGCACTAAAGCTGGGAATACCGAAATCAATGCCTCACGCTGAGCTTTTATTTTTACATACGTTATCAACTGCGTTCGTAACTTTTTCATCAAAATGCACTTGAATGTAAGGAATTGTATACTGAGCCTATTGAATCTACAATACATATCCACGACCATGTTTTGAATATTAGTTTAAGAATAACTCTCCTTTTGGTGTTTTGGTTGCCTTCCAATAGCTCAGAGGTGAATGTGCAAGAGGATTTAAGGCCTTACACGATGACTCACATCACACTGCACAGGTAAAGTACAAAAACCAGATAACTGCTGATAATAGAATTAGTTGCTGAGGCAAAAGCTTGTTTCAGCAATCCTACTGCTTAACTGGACTTTTGACGCTCCACATTAAGCCTTCGTTTATTCTGCTACATCAGTGCCATTACCTGAAGTCCATAAAAGCAGAAGCATATATAACTGAAAAATAACTCTGCCTCTCTGTCTTTGGAGGCATATACTTGTATTTGGTTTCCATTTTAAATTCACTGGCAAAAGGTGTAGTTCCTTTCAACCAAGGTTTTAATTACGTACAATGTTTGCTTCTCTATATAAATATATATGTATGTAAAATGTAAATGATTTTTTAATTTAATTTACATTACTTCACGATATTTTAAATTAGTTTTTATTTTATTTTCTGACGGACAGCTATTTATGATGTTGCGGTTTGGAAAATAGTGCAACTTTGTTGTACTCCTTAGATTCTGAAGTCTCGCTTAATTTTAGTTAAATATTTAAGTCGGCGCGCATTGGTCCTGCAGTTTCTCCTTAGGCAAATCCATTTATTCTATGTTTTTTCAAACTTTTTAAGTATTATGTCCTGCAACTTAACACTTAAAGTTCCCAGCTTCAAAGAGATTTTATACATGTTTTCGGACACTCGACTTTGCCTCCAATGGTTCGTAAGTGTTGCTAAAAGTAAAAGGAATGATTTTAGCTTGAAATTATAAGTTCAGATTATGTTGTTGATGTTGTTGATGTTGATTGTGTTATTGATGTTGCAGTTGCTCTGTTAGGGTTTTGTTGTTATTGCTGCTTCTCTCGTTATTGCACTTAAGCGTCGGTTGGAGTGTTTTTGTCTGTTTTTTCTCAATTACTTGCTTCTCGTAAACGGTCCTTCACACTCCGTCTTTTTGTAACATTTTTTCACTATTTTGACTGTTCACCACTTCGGTTCCGCACTTTCAAACTCTCTTTTCCTTGGCATTTACCTCGCTTAACGGTGTTTGTGGTTTTCTGCCGTGTTGATTTTTCGTGCCAATAAACTTTGTTGTGTTGCCGGCTTTTAGGGGCGTTGCGGTTTAGCTGTTGCTTCGCCTGCTAGCACTTCTCACTTCCCCTGTGACTCTTAAGCACAGACAGCTCACTTATCTCATGAGAAGAAATAATAACTATGTTGTATATAGATGTCAAACCTAAACATTTACATTCTTCAACCTTTTATCGCTCTTTCGTGGCTCTGGTGGTTTGCCATCTATTCATTTAATTAATATAAATATTTTAACTTTTGAAATTAGTTGAAATAGTCCAAGCCACCCATATATCCAAGATTACATTGATAGATTGAGTTATGAATCCTCTGCAAGGGACTTTGTGGTTATTATATTCTATCCACTTGTACATAAGGCTTAAGTACGTGAGAATAATATTGGTTATCCGGTTGACTAAGGCTCAGAATATCTTCTTAACATCAAACATTTGCTTCCCACACATAGGAAACACAAATCTCTCGTCTGTAGCTCAGTAGAGTGAAATCACCATTTACTATGCGTTTAGGAAATGAAATGCACACACATTACAAAGAGGCAAACACGGAAAGGTTTTGCACATCGCGCTAACTTTTCAAGCTAAATTAATATTTTATCAATAGTGAAACAAGCGATTCCCTTCTGCTGAAACCATTTATCATCTTTGGTTTTGCACTTGAGCAAGCGGATGAAATAAATATTGTAGAACTCTTGCGAAAGTGAGTGGACTTGGCGAGTCATTGAGGAAGGAGGCGACTTGAATGTCCTTAATTTTTTTGTTCTAAGTTATACCATAAATAACTCGGCCTATCAAAGTAGACCATATAACTTCGTATATTTTTGTCCGAATGAATAAATACGCGAAACCAACTTGCCTGTGTGGAATAAGTGGGCCTTCTGTCAAGAGCAAGATAAGAAATTATGCCACTTGCATGCCTACCATTAGTCTTAAAAGTGTTGAACTATCGGTTGGGGTTAAGAGTTCACTTAATTTTTAGCTTATTTCAAGTACTAAAAATCAGCAAGAGACACTTCGCCATATTCATATTTATTCTTCTGAAATATTTTTGAGAAATTATAGTGTCTCCTTTTAGCTTTTATACTTTTGTGCTCTGAATTTTTTCGTATTTGATAATAATATGATTAAGTTCCAAAGTTTTTCAAGAAGATATGCACTTCAGTTATGAGGTGTCATGTATTGTTAAAATGTATTAAAAATTACTTATACTAAAAATTTTAAGTAGGTATTTGCCATTTGTAAGCAAACTTGAATTGAAATGAGCAATAGTGAAAGAAGCACAGAATCAAAGTACTCATTTTTGTTATGCAAATGAGAGGGAAAACCCGAAAAATGATGAAGCCACACAAGCAAGCACACGCTACAAAAGCTGTGAGCTGTAGACAGTTACTCTTGCCTCAGAAGCGTTAGCGTAGAAATGAGAAAAAAAGTACAATTGCAGCAATGTCGATGGTTGCAACAGTGACACATAAGCAGCAACACTTTATCCACGAATCAATACTGATTTCCTTGATCTCTACTTCTCCATTTTCTTTTTTCTGAAATTTTCTCATCGCACCTCGTTGCCGGATAATCTTAAAAAAAATATTTTTTTTTGCCTGCATTTTTTTCTTGCAAAATGAAATTATTTTTAATTTATATTTAAATTTGAGTTAGAAAGTTGTAATTAAAGTTGCTGCGTACGAGAGTCTGTACGCTGGGTCTGCTTAAGTTGCAGGATTTTTGGGTCCGTATCACTTTTTCTGTTTAGTACCCATGCAAATCTTCTTGTTGCTGGTTATCTATTTAAAACTCTGTTGAGCAATTTTGTGCGATGACCTTTTTCCAATTGAGTGCGTAAAGCAAACTTGGTAAATACCAGGTTGAAAGCCGAACCCTGTGACTGACAGCCTAACCTGTGAAGCAGAATTTGATGAGCCTGTCACCGTCGCCCTGTGATAACTTTGTTGTGGTTGTTAGAGTTGATGGTGCACAAATTTTGCTGACGCTTGACTTTCGTACACTTGGTTTGCATAACTACCCTGTAATAACAGCAACAAAACTGGTCACATGCCATGATATTAAAAAGCATTTGAGGAGTAGTTAAAGGATGTCAAAATTTTGTAGGAAATTTATTAAAAAGGGCGTTGCAGATTTGAAATTTTATTAAACATTTTGAGTAACTTCAGCTGCTTAGAATAAGTCTGATTGTTTATACTTTGACCAGTTAGGCTGGAATGTGTTTTTTGCTTGTTTTCAAATTTGACATCTCAGATATAGTTCTACCACAAACTTGTTATAGTCATAGTTAACAAAATATTTTAGTGAATTAAATGTTTGTGTGCCTTCTCCTTTACTCGAAATAACTGATTTTTACAATTAGCGGGTGTCTACTCTATGTCACGTAACGTAAGAAAGTGTCGGCTTATTGTGCATTCTCTTCGAGTCATTATGGCAGAACGTTCAAATCTTCTTGGCCCAATAATGATGGGCTTATACGAATCTGTGTTGTAAAGTGTCTTCATCAAAGATGAGAATACCAAAAACTCAGTCAGTGAGAACTGCTTGCCCATCTGCACCAAATCCAACTCATAAATATTGCGTGCACAATGACTGAATAAGTAAATAAGGCAGCAAAATTATTCTGCTTCATATTGAGTCCATGAAAATCCATATCGCTTTATAAATATTCCGTATTAATGTTCCTCGATCACATACTCACATAAGAATTCCTATAAAATGAATGAACAAACACACACATCATACAACCTCATTTCCGGCACGCCTACTTATATAATATATTGGAATTTGCGTAAGGAAGTATTTGTTTGGGCAAAAACATCTGAGCGCCTACAGAGCTGTGGAGCGACTTGTCTCAAGTGGATAGGAAGTGAATTGAGACGCAGCAGGAGCTACTGTCGCTGACTTACATTTCGAGATTGGATTTCTGATGGAGGCGCTGTAGATCTAGGCCTTTGGGCATCTTATACGAAGAGTAGCGCTCAATTGACACAGTGTATCTGTACATCTGTGTACGAATCGTAAGCGTTGTTGTTTAGTGGTTCGCATTTCCGTTCGATTGGTTTGCCTTCTGTTTTTCCTTTAAAAATTTTGTTCTTATTTTTGTACTGCGGTTGACTGCCGCAATTCCACACAACAGCAAACTCAGCGCATGTAATCGTACATCAAACATGAATTCACGCAGCGAATACGATTTTGCCACGACATTGGGGACATACAGTTTTGGGTGCGCCAAAAAATGCTGGTATGTGATTGTATATGTGTTTATTTTCAAGTCACTGTCAATAGCGTTTTCTTGTTCATGTCGTTGATTTATTTTTTTTTTGCTGTTCTAATTGCAATCGCTGTGCTTGGTTTTGTTGCTGTTGCATATTACTGCTCACAGGCCGCTTGTGGCCTCAATGCAGAGGCTGTGTCGCTTGTAGTTTGTTGTTTTCACTTCTCATCCATTTGCAATGACATTTTTGTTCTACTGCGGTAAAAAGTAAGTAATGTTGTCTATCCTTGTTGTTGTTTTTCTTTATGTTTCATTGCACTGGGGTTTCTGTTTTTTCGAACTGTTTAATTTTTGAATTTAAACTGATAATTTCACTTTTACAGAAATATTTTAAAAGAACCAAATATTTTGATTCGGTTACTAAGTCTAATTGAAATTTAACACCTCGCTCGTAAAGACTAAAAACATTAATCAATCACTTACCAGACATGAGACCATGCAGCGAGCAAAAAACCGCATGAGTTAACCTTTTATAGCGTTGATGAATGGTTTTCCATAAGAAAGAGCTTTTATATCAGTGTTCTTCATTATTTATACTCAAATGTTCCACAGAGTTTGAATATATAAATGAAGTAGCCTATTTTAAAGAACCTTAATAATTTATTTAAAAGCTAAGCTCAATATAAAATTCATTATTATAAGGGGAGAGGAGAGCGATCAATCATTGTTTTACCCTTGTCACCTTTACATGCCGAAAATAGTATTTCTTGAAAGTTGAAATAAATTAAAATAATGCTGTTACAGTCAGGATTTCCATTTGTTGGAATTGTAAATTTCTGTACCTGAAAAGCTCATATGTTTGCATACGCATCATTAATGTCGCGCTTTGATAACCCACTCGTGTGCGAACCACAAAAATCTACGGTTAATTAACTCGGAAATTTTCCACCGTGGTGTTTGCTTTGTGGGAATGGCGGCATGTGCGAAATGCCTATGTTAAACTGCGACCATTTTAATGAGATTATTCCATCGACAATTCAAAAGCGTCACTTTTGCGTGACTTTTAAATATTTATATGATATAACACGTTCAGACTGTTTTAAAATTTCGCATATTTCTGGCATTAAAATAATTTTAAATCTCATACCACTTTTGGTTTGCATTTGTGACCTGAAGCGCGGAGATTGTAAAACATTTCATTACCGAATTAGCCATGTCAGGAAAAGTTAAAGGGTGAGATTTAAGTTAGCTAGGATATTTGAAAATAAGCGACTAATGTAGCAAATTGTAAAAGCCACAATATTCAAGAGTGCACAATTCTAATATAAGATTACAATATGCAATATATGAAGTCTTTAGAAAGGAACATACTTTTAAATAGATTTAACAAGATATCTTAAAAAATAAGCGAATTACTTTTATATATTTTACGGAGTATAAAATCTTTGAAATATTAAGAAAACATATAACAACTTTTAATATTAACATTTTGTAATTGCAAAAAAGTATTAGACAGAAAAAATTTATTTTTAAATTAAAAAATCTCCCACTTTGCTCATTTAGCACACCCGGAGCTGTTTAATTACGGAACTTTGTGTTATACGCCCAACATTCAAGGCAGACTCCTCAGTGCACCTTTAACTATTTTTTTGCACTTTTGTTCTTTATAAATGTTTTTCTTTAAAAATTTATGCGTGACTTTTAATATTTCTTTATTATTTAACATACAGGCTCAATGAAGCATGCCATATTAAATGAATATGAAAAGAAAACAAGCATTTATGTACAAATCACTGCACATACTCAACCTCATACATTCATATACTTACACACATATACACACAATACAAAAAATACATTAATGATTGTACCGTTAACTGTCATATGCATTATTTCAACTATGAAAATACCACATGGTAAAAACCTACTCACGGAGCTTGCTTTTATTACGTTCCTTTCCATTCCATTACCATTAATAGTCTGCTTTTTTATTTGCTCTTAAAGGCAAAGTGCGAAAGCATCTGAGATTTTCTTCTCGTTCCATTCAAGAAGATATGTGGACAGCACTCGCTCACATAAAATATATCAAATTAGATATTCATAAAACATTTTGTGGCTTTCGCTTGTTAAACATTTGGAAACTTTTGGTCGGTCAAGTGAAAGAAACAAAAGCAATTGACCATTAGCATACAAATGTTACGAAATAAGTATTAATAATAAGATGTCTCGGGCTGAACACATTGTTGAGATTTGATTGCATCAAATATTTACGTAATTTAAATAATCATTGGTCAGTTATTGGGTGACGGTATTCATAAATTATTATACTAAATAAATAGTTTTGGATAAACATACTGTGGTGGCTCTCCAGCAGATTTATTATAAGACCAACGAAATGACAATGAAATGTTTCCATCCACTTTGAGAAAAAGTGAATTATTTGTATCTAATTTTTTTTTTAATTAAATTAAAATTTATACCATTTTGCCTCATAATCAAGTTGTTATTCCACCCACCTTGGCGTATGAGTAACTTCTTGAGACAGATCAAAGGAAGACGCGTAAGAACGAACACAGCCAAATTTATATTTCCAATTTAATCGCTCTTTAAAGTGTGTTTTGAATTTGAGTACTGATACAATAGAGACACCTCCATCAAATGTGAGGAGGTGAAAGCATTTCGTCAAAAGCCGGTCAGATTGCGGCTGAGCATTGAAATGGGAACGAAAGCCCAAAAAGGAATCCGGCACAGTGTTACGAATGTTCTGGTAGCATTAGCCCTAGTGGAGGCGGTGATTAAAAAGCGGAAAGGAAAACATTCAAAAGCTACATTGCACATTGTTTCCACTTTCACGGCCACAAGTCCGATTGTTGTGAGCAGCCACAGGCGAATGGGCAAGAAAATATTTGCGCTTGCATGTGCCGAGGAAACACATAGAAATAAAGCGAGAACTTATTTTTGTAAAAAGTAATATAACGTTAAGAACCAAAATGAATCGCAGCCAAAGCAAAATTTAAAAGCGAAGACAATCTTGCCAAGTGCCTCACTTGCCTTGAGTTTGTTCCGACAACAAAATAAAATGTAAGCATATTTAAATATTTAATATGCGCTAAGTAATTTAAAACTAATGACTTTTGGTACGTACATTTCGAAATTTATGGAGACGGCGATTTCGTTGGTCTTCAAAAGTCATATTTCTGATCCTTGTTCTTTAATTCACTGTCTCAACGGATATTGCTGATGATGCCGCAGATTGGACTACGGTAACCGTGAGCTAGGCGCGAAAAGCACGAACAGCAGTTAAGGAACGCGCTTGGGCGTTTAATTAAAATTTATGCGCCCCCACGGTTCGGAATTTTTTCTCTGAAAGAAGCGCGATATAACACGCCGCACTAACACACACGCAAGCACGTGTTCTTTATTTATTCAACAGAAAGGTATGTCTCAACGCTCTCAAGATCTTTACACAGTCGGCGCTATTTTGGTTAGACTTTCTACCGACACCACTTTTCGATTATTACCTCTTAACTACCTTTTGATAGTCACTGGCTTTTGCGTTTTATTAATTCTTTAACGTACTTCTGCGATCAGCTTGAAGCTGGCAAGCGTATGTTGTCCTGTTGAAGCTTACTTTGAATCCTATTTATTATTCTATTTGTATATAATAATGCCTTTTACATGATTTATTAGTTTCTTATATTGTATTATTTTATAATTTCCAACTTAAGCCAATATTATATACCTGAGTAAAAAGTCAAAGCAGAAGAATAGCGGAAAGAGTGACGAAATTAATTTGTTGAAATCACCTCACAGCACAATAGACAACGTCTTGCGAAGAAGCCTGAAAATCTCTTCTCACAACAAACACAGAATTTCCATATTTAAAGAATGGAAATTTAAGTTTGAATACACTTCACACTTGGGCACGCCACCCGCCACGCCACGCTTCTCAACCGCGCAAAACTTGGCAGCGCAAATGTATATTTGTTGGGTCTTTACTATGCTTTCGCCTTCTCTTGGCTTTTGCTTAAATTTTGTAGCACTATATTTTTTATTTTCGTACTGCTTTTTACTGCCAACAAGTAGCAAACCTTCTCGTTCAAGCCCACGTTCTAAACTGAGCTGAATCTTCGCTGCAACTGAGGTGAAAAGCCAAGGGGCAAGTAGCCGAATGTTGAGCTGAGGCGGAAGGCGCAGGTGCGAACATTGCAGTGCTTCTGGTATTTCTAGCTTTTATAATTTTTTTGTTACTAGTGTTGTGATTGCTGCATCCTTGAGCACATCATAGGTGTCCACGTGGTCTCTCAGGCTGCCTGCGACGCTGCTGCGGTGACATTTGCCGGCGCTGTTGGCATCGGAATTTTCTGTTTGCACTTTGCCTTATTTTTAATTTTGCTGCTGTTAAAATTAATCTCTGTGGTTTACTCTGTTATCCTGTTTGCAGATATATTGCATACTTTTATACGGACAAGGACTCGTACCCCACAAATAGAAATGCATTCTCTTTTGTGAGAGTGGGTTATGCTAAGACAAAATACATAATCAAAGAGAGCGGTTAATGCATTCACATCATGGGATATTGTGGAATCTCACATGATAGTGAGAGTGTTCATGTTCTCAAATCTCATTTTCTTGCTTTAGTTAGTTTTAGCGCAGACCCATGGTGTGTCAAACATACCGGCTACGGTCTCTTTCAAAAATCGTCAAGTGTAAACAAATAAACAGAGAGACGGCAATCACGTGTTTTTGTCAAAGCGGAGAGCGTACAATGAAAGTGAGAGAGCTAATTTTAGTAGAATCTGTGCAAGGCGATTCATTTTGGAATAGCAGAAAACCCACCAACCAACAAGTATATGTTACAAGTCGTACTTAGAATTTTAAGTATGAATATTCTAGAAAAGCTAATGCTAAAATCATGAAAAAAGCATCTGTTCCGTCTGTAAGCTCATATTTACAGATGAACCCCTTGTTTTGGGAATCAGATTATTATACAAAGAATATATGTGAACCAATTTGGTAGCTGGTTCCTTTAATTTCTTTAGAATTTCATCTTTTCAGAAAATTACTAGAATTTTCATTATGTTGTTTCGAAATTAATTGAACTTCAAATTTATATAAAAAGAAGTTCTGCATCACAATAGTTCGGAAAGATGACCAAAAACAACCGGAAGATCAAATTACATTTATAAACCACACTCTCTTTATGAGGCTCATCATAAGTTCCAGTCTATGGCTATACTTGTATATTGTCATAAGAATATTGTCTTCACCTTTCTTTTGGTTCCTTTTGCTTACTTAACCTTTTTTCCTAATACCTTCTTGAAGTATGTACAAAAGATTAAGGAACATTTCAAAACACACCTCAACCCATTCTGGCTAAGTTTCTGTTGAACTCTCGTAACTTTCAATGGCATACGAATACCAAAAGGAGATAAGATAAGCATCTTCCTTCTTCTTCCTGCCTTGTACTTTTTACTCAACAAGCATTAAAGAGCTGTAGATTTCATGACCCAAAAACTTCGAGTAAAGTGCACAAAGTAGGTCAGAATGTCTCAAATTAGCCTATTTCGTTTGCTATTCCATTTGCTCGTTTCGTATTCTATTTGTCAGTGCTTAACCACATTTACATTGAAGCTGCGTTGACCCAGAAGGTTTATTGAAAGAGTCAAACGTACTATTGACATATGCTTATATGTATATGTGTACTTGGATACATATTTACTTAATGCTCCATGCATATTATGTGTGCTGCAGTATTTCGCTTTACTTCGATTTTCTCCAAGGAATTTTATGCAGTTATTTAAGGTTAAAGCTTTTCTGAAACAGACTGGCATTGATGACTCTTAGCTGAGAGGCGCGTGTCGGCGTTTTGCTGCTTCGGATGGAATATAGTTGGTGGGCAACTGCAGGGATAGTGTTGCATTTTTCTTAATAAGTTCCCACAGAGAAAAGAAGTTGATGTAAATATACAGATGTAAATATACATATATATAAGAATATAAGATGAAAGCAACGAGGAGCTAAGGCTAAATAGCTTGACTAATTAAAATATTTCGCTACTTTCTATTTTAATAATGAATGGAAAGACAAGTGGAGCATGTACACAAATCCTTTACTACAATTTGTCAGTGTATTGGAAAAGCAGAAAAGTTGTTCAGGGATTAGCATTCTATATGTACATATATATTGAAAAAAAAAATTAATTAAAAATTTAAAAAATCGGAACTTTTCTTTCGCATTCTTCAATGCCATTTAAAAATATTGGAATTATTGAAATTTGTTACAGTTAATGTTTATATTTTAAATTGGGTAGAAATTAAAATGTGTGTTGTTTTACGTTGTTTAGAGTTTCGCATGCAAGTCAATGAGAATGGTGCAAGCAAATATTTTATAGCTAAGCGCAAATTAAACTCTGCAATCTACTGAAAATTCTCAAGCAAAATTAAATGCAACACTCAGAAATTTAATGAAATAAATATGGCGATGTCAGAAGAAGATGAGAAGGAGTCGAAAGCGGAGAATTTTCAGACATCAGCTTGTAACGTTATGTAGGCGGTTTCCCATATAACTTATTGTCAAATGTAATGAAAACCAAGCATTAAGTATAGCCAGAACAATGAAAAGAGAACACAACCTTCGCCCGCAAACAATCAAACGTAATCGACTGTGGAGCCACAGTGGGAGATTTCGGCGTGTCCAAGTATTGTTGTTTCGGGTAATGTGAAACGATTAATCCAAAAATGTTGGGAACTTTTCGCATTTCTTGGGTTGCGGTTGTTGTAGTTTTTGTTCGCACATTTCGTGGGTTATAATTGCATAGCTTTTACTCCTACAAAACCTTTTTCTCCTTTATTGCTGTGACCTATTCATTGGAGGCCCACAACCTTGAGGAGGGATGATTTCGCCTAAACCTAGAAGTCGATTAATCAAGAAATGGATAGCCAAGGTGAAGTAAGGTAAGTAGGTGAAATATATACTTAAGAAGAACACCAAGCGCTAAGTTAGGAACCGTTTGAAATGTCAATAGCTGTTGAAAATTCTCACATCTGTTGATGTAACATTAAATTTGTAAGCTTTAACACACCGACGATAAGCACTTTTATGAGGAATATTAACTATTTGATTTTCCAACTGATTTTATTGAGCATACATTAAATTTTAATTTAAGTTAATATAATTATCACGGATGTTGTATTAAAAAATGGGTTTATATTAATATTCAAAATTATTTGCCAAATTGATAGAAACTATTTGTTTGCGTCAACACTTGTTCATTGGAGCAAATATCTAAGCCTATTCCTTACCTACTACTTCCATTGAGAAGCCAACTAGTTTTGCCATTCTTCGCTTGTTCTATTCACTAACGAAGTTCATTTTATAATTTTTCATGCGGGTTGGGAGTCGTTAGTTGGAAAACGATGATGATTTATCTTAAGTAAATTTTAAAAGCTTCATATTTGAGTGACACAATTCAATAAACGTTAACTCGCACCTCTCCCGATGGAGAATTTGCCAGAGAAGCAGCAGCATAAACTTCCAATGAGTGAGAGTGTGTGTGTGTGTGTGTATTGTCAAGTGCGATAAATGACAAAATAATTTTTCACTTTGCCCCAAAATGTCATGATTGTATTCACTTTGCCGAAAAGTCTTAGTGAAGGTGATGATGACTTGTTGCCTAAGAAATCCTTCTGAGGTTCTCATGTGTATGCCAAGCTATTATTAAATTACAGTTTGTTAGGTTATAATGAAATAATATTTTGTAACACGTTAAATAATACTTAGCGAGTGGGAAGCAGATTTGATCTATCTTCGATTTCAATGAAATTAATTAATTCGAAGCTTGTTTATATATCAAGTTATTAGTGATAATTTATTTAAATGAAATGAGTTAAGGATTGTTATTGTATTATAAAGAAATTCAATTTGAGTCATCTTAATCACTTGACTTATTTAATGCCAATTATTATGTTACATATGCCACGGCCTTTATTTCTAACCTGAAACCCTGAAACATTTTTTAGTTTTATTAAAATTAATAAAAATTCATATTTACCACTATATCAAAGCTATATTTTCCAGTATATTCAGAAAAGCTAACAAACAAATGAAGGATCTGAGAAAGGCACTAAAGAAACATCTATTGTTGTTGTGTTTTTTTTCCTGTGCATGAATGAACTGTTATGGTTAATGTTGGTGTTTGAACTTCATTTACTTTTGAATAAACTCTCGACCGCACTTAAAGCGGTGCGAGTTACACTTCCTAACTGCAACTCAATCACACAGGGAGAAGTTGGTGGGACAAGGCCTGTGCGTAACTGCTGCTCTTTCCTTTGTTTTGACTTTCGCATTAGTTTCAGCGCTCCCTTTTGATTGCCTTGTATTTCAAGTCATAAAGAAAAGTTTGTGGAGTAGCCAGTAAACTCAAGGCATGGAAAGTACTAGAAATACGATGAAATCGGTTAGAACATGGTTTATTAAGTTCACAAATTAGTTTTAGACTTCTGAGCAGTGAGCTATGGTTTAAAAATTAAAAAAAAAAAAATTTAAGGCCAATATTTATGGAAATACATATACAGATTTTCAAAGTTTTAACAAAAGCAGCAAAAGAGGACTGAATTAAAACAATAATTCATATATAACCGAACATTTCATACCCTTGCAACTTGCAAGGATCAAAGCCTTTATTATTATAAGAAACATAATCTTGCTCTATTTCTGAAAGATTTCATAAGTATTGGCCGGTGGATGCGGTATAAGGTCAATAAGAATCTAGAAAGTATTTATGGGGCCTACGGAAAGATTTGACCTGATTTTACCCAATTTTTTTCACAAATTATATATAGTTCGATTTCACAAGTTTTGGACGTAAGATGAAATAATTTGAAGGCTCTCTGTTTGTGCAAGGTTGATGTTTGCGATCTCCTATACTGAATTACCGTTTTGCGTCTCAATGTGGTACTTAGTCAGTGTACTTTAGAGATTTTTGTTTAATGGCGTTTTGTGATCATCAAAAAAAAAATTCATCGGGCTCTAAACCCGATTTTTCCAAGAATTTCGCATTTTTTTTTTGTATATGTCTCGTAAATAACAGGAGGAAATGTACATGACAAATTTGTAGGAAATTTATGTTATAAGACTCTGACAGCGCAGCAATGGTGTAGCTTTCCATGCCGTTCTAATTTTATCACTGTCAACGCATTTCTCCTTGTTTAAAAATTCATTAATCTTATGAAGTGGACCAACACCATTCCAAAAAAAAAAAACATCTCCACATCGAGGATATATCGTAACGCATTTACTATTTGAAACAAGTAAGGAAGCGATAAGTTCGGGTGTCACCGAACATTTTATACTCTCGCATGATAAAGTGATAATAGAGATTTCATTATCCGTCATTTATATATTTTTTTATTTTGCTGTAAAATTAATTAGAATTAAATTCTGAGAGATTTGCCGATATTTTTGGTGAAAAATTAGGTTAGGTTAGGTTAGGTTTGGCACTGAGTTCTTCGTGTTCGATATAAGGGACCTTGAAAAGTTATATATATGTATGTGTAAAGTTTTATTCCGCTATCATCATTTGTTCCTAATGTGTATATTATAAAGAGAAGGCATCAGATGGAATTCAAAATAGCGTTATATTGGAAGAAGGCGTGGTTGTGAACCCATTTCACCCATATTTCGTACATGTCATCAGGGTGTTAAGGAAATATTATATACCGAATTTCATTGAAATCGGTTGAGTAGTTCCTGAGATATGGTTTTTGGTCCATAAGTGGGCGACGCCACGCCCATTTTCAATTTTTAAAAAAAGCCTGGGTGCAACTTCCTTCTGCCATTTCTTATGTAAAATTTTGTGTTTCTGACGTTTTTTGTTAGTCGGTTAACGCACTTTTAGTGATTTTCAACATAATCTTTGTATGGGAGGTGGGCGTGGTTATTATCCGATTTCTTCCATTTTTGAACTGTATATGGAAATGCCTGAAGGAAACGACTCTATAGAGTTTGGTTGACATAGCTATAGTAGTTTCCGAGATATGTGCAAAAAACTTAATAGGGGGCGGGGCCACGCCCACTTTTCCAAAAAATTTACGTTCAAATATGCCCCTCCCTAAAGTGATCCTTTGTGCCAAATTTCATTTTAATATCTTTATTTATGGCTTAGTTATGACACTTTATAGGTTTTCGGTTTCCGCCATTTTGTGGGCGTGGCAGTGGACCGATTTTGCCCATCTTCGAACTTGACCTTCTTCTGAAGCCAAGAAATACGTGTACCAAGTTTCATCATGATATCTCAATTTTTACTCAAGTTACAGCTTGCACGGACGGACGGACGGACGGACAGACGGACGGACGGACAGACAGACATCCGGATTTTAACTCTACTCGTCACCCTGATCACTTTGGTATATATAACCCTATATCTGACTCTTTTAGTTTTAGGACTTACAAACAACCGTTATGTGAACAAAACTATAATACTCTCTTTAGCAACTTTGTTGCGAGAGTATAAAAAAAAAAAGAATTTTAGCTTCAGAACTACAAAACAAAGTGAATTTAGTAGTAAGAATATAAATAACGGTATATCTAAATTTTTTTATCATTATGTATACTCATTAGCCACCTACAAAAAAGGAAGCGTTTCTAATTAGCCGTCAACGGCTGTATATAGCACGAAATATATCTCTATTAGTTTTATTTGATATAAACAACCCTTAGGTGATTCAAATTGTTACACTCTGTAGCAATATATTGCAAGAGTATAAAAATTTCATGGCATAAAAAAAATTACACTGTGGTAGAAACACTCACAATTGTTGTATTGCTGTGCACCATACTAGTTCAACATGTACATTTCTCTGCTATCAGATTTTGTAAATCATGGAGCACCATGCTGCATTCCCAATTTGTTCCTTCCCTTCTTGACATCCTTCCGACGTCCACTTGCGACTCGTCTTCAGCTTTTACTTGAAGTGATGGGTGTTGAAATCTTGCTTTCAAGTGATACTTTGTTGTTGGCATATCACATAGTTTATATTGTGATGCCATGTAACTGTTTGCACTTTTCAAGATTTCTGAATGCTAAGTATCTGCTTTCTGTGTTTGGGTCACTCAAAGAGTCAGAGGGAACAAGAAACGGCTTTACTTCTTTTAAACTTCGGTTTAAAGTCAATAAATAAAGAAAATTATGTCTCAGTGCAATTAGTATTAAAGCTTAACCAGAATCTATAAATTGCCTAAAGTTTTTTTAATCAGCAAACAGCACTACCAAATTTCGCCGATTTTTCGGTAAATTACAACACTAGTTCCCTAAGGATCACACGTCGAAGCTTTTTTCATCTTCATTTGAAATTAGTAATTCCACAATATTTCCAGAACAATTGTTGCATACTCTCTTCGGCAACATCGCCAATTTTACTGGTAGAGGGTATAGTTGGCGTTACCGTTGTTGTTGTGAAATGTGAAGTACGATATTAGCGGCACTGCGTAATCGGCATTTGGGACCAGATACGCTAGTTTGCATACTCATTGTTCTTGTAGTCGTCGATGGAGGCGAAATTGATGCAGGCGCGAAAATCACAGGAAACTTCCAAACGCTTTTACTCGATTAATTCTGAGGCAAGCGAAAATGTGCCTGCGAGACCATCAGTAAATACTGCTGAGCATGAGGGTAAGCGGGTGTAGACTTAGTGGAAGGTGGGGAGATATGCGGTGCAGTGCACACTGAAATGGAGTGGGTGAAGTGGAAATATTTGCATTTGTCTTAATTGAATGCACTGAAGTGGAATTAAGTCAATATGAATCTTGCTGAGATTTCTACTGTGTCGATATGTATAGTGTTAGAATATCTGGTATCTCCAATGTATATAAGAGTATATTCTTACGTATAGACACATGAACGTATTTATAGGGCTAGTTGTGAGTCCACCCTGAGTTTGCTACGAATAATGATATGTAGATTACCTACACTTTTACTAAAAACTGAAAGGAAAATCTGTGTTTTTGATCTAATTGGAGTAACCAGCTACAGCATTATTCTGTATAGTAAAAGTGACTTATTAATGATGAGCATTTTAAAAATAAAATAACTAAGTTAAATTAATAAAGAAAAAACGACTTAACTATTTACTTCTCCATGATCTAATTTTTCTGGAGATTCTTATCATAGACTCGGCTTTTTTGCAAACAGAACTAAACCTCGCAATATCATCTTCAACTACAACTGCCCCATCAGCAACACCATTAGCATCACCACATCATCAACTTCAGTGCCTAAAGTCTGCTGAATAGCTGTTTTCTACGCCATAAAATCAAAGTCTCGATTATTCTTCCAATCGATTGCCCCAAATGTGTAATGAATTCACAATTGGATTGAATCTTTAATACCCGACTTCCTATGGCGTTGTACTCGCGTATGTATATTTGCATTTGGTTTGCTCAACGCTTTGCCTTTGCTGACCTCAATTTTCGCTCCCACTTTATAAGCTTTAAGTGGGGAAAAAAGGGTAAAAGTACGGAAAAATTTAGCAAGATTTTGGGTCACTGAGTGGTTTCGTCTAGCACATACCCTATATTCAGAATTAGCAGTTAATTCGATTTTCTGTATTGTTGTTGTTATTTTGGGCATTTACAGTGTAAAAAGCCTTTTTGAAAATTTAGTAATCAACATCGGCGCATATTGCATTTCTGTTTTTTGTATTCAGGAGTGTGTGTATTGCCGAAAAAGACACTTCCTCTGTCATCATATTGGTTATTATTTTGTCTAGAAAAATGGTCATATTGAATATGAATTACACTGCAGCTCTTAGTTAATTAAAATATACCGTCCTTGCCTTCATAACACTGCATTTTGGCTACTCAGAGCAGTTACATACCAACATAATCAGATTTTACTTTATATTTTATATGCGATAAGCCTATATGAGCTAAGTGTATACTAAAAATTTATATTTTACAAATATGTAATTATTGGAAATTTTATTAAACCACTAATTATTTCGTTTTTATATCAAACCAATTCCAAATTTAAAATTGTGCCAATTTGGGCGTGGCTCCGTCCCGTAAGAGCTATCTTCTAAGCTACTTTAAGTACAACATCCAAGTTCGCACAGGACAAAATATATGAGCACTCCAACCGTCATTGTAAAATTAGTTGAAATCGGGTAATAAACCAACCTACTCCCCAAATAACGGTTCGTTCATTTCGGTAAAAACCCATATCTCATGATCTACTCTACCGATATTAACCATATTTGGTGTATGATGACATCTATTTCTATTCCTATAACAACGCCTACTTCCCATGTAATCCAATTTTAAGGGCGAAGGCTGTTCGGTTACACCTGAATTTAGTTTTTCCTTACTTGCTTTCAACATGAAAATTAACCGCCTTACTCACTTTGAAGCCTGTTTGCAAACTAGCTGTAGCTTACCAAAGCAATTTCAATTTCAATATTAATATTAAGTCAGGAGTACAAACTGCTCATGAAGGGCGTTGCTTTCATTTTATGCAAATCTTTCCTCAAATTATGATGAGTTTGTCTGGCTAGAAAATTCGGCTGTGCTAACTTACATAACTCTCGGACTCATTTTATGTTATTTCATGCCAGTGTTTTATTGAATGTTCTCCCAAAAGCAGACAAAAGATACAAGATTATAATCCCTTCGGTCGTTATTAAATTCTCCAGCCACCCTCTTTCACTTACCAATTATAAGACTTGAATTAATTTGAGTAACATACCTTTAAGTAAAAAGGCCTGTGAGATACTAAGAGTGCTTAGAGTGCTTATTAAAATGCCATAAGTAACTTTGATAATACGTTTAATGCCTCCCGATTGCACAAAAAGAGAGAGAGTACTCCTACAAGTAAAAACCAAAACATATGATACTTTGCACCCACAACAGCGAATCTTCTGCTGTGGTCAAAAGCAACTTGCTGGGTGGAAAGGACGCAAGAGTGAGCGAAATTTGTCGAAGCGATGACTGCAGTGCAAATAGAAAAATGCGGCAACATCACTAATTCAGAGCAAATTCAGGCACATACACATGAAACCAAACATCAGAATCATTTGTTAGTCAGATAACTAGACATCGAGGAATAAATTGCGGAAAGACGAAGCTCGTTTTTAGAAATTATCTTGAGAAATAGTTCACATTTTGCTTAGATATACTCTTTACATTAAAGTGTTGATTTTATTTTTTTAGAGACCTCTTTAAAAATCTTCAAATGAAAACTGTAAACTGTAATGTAAATAACACCAAGCTTTAAATTTATACAATGATGTATGTGAATATGTGTCCTACAAGTTAACTGAGTTTCGCTTGTAGTCTTAATGGTATTGTAATATATATAGGGTGATTTTTTAAGAGCTTGATAACTTTTTTTAAAAAAAAAAAACGCATAAAATTTGCAAAATCTCATCGGTTCTTTATTTGAAACGTTAGATTGGTTCATGACATTTACTTTTTGAAGATAATTTCATTTAAATGTTGACCGCGGCTGCGTCTTAGGTGGTCCATTCGGAAAGTCCAATTTTGGGCAACTTTTTCGAGCATTTCGGCCGGAATAGCCCGAATTTCTTCGGAAATGTTGTCTTCCAAAGCTGGAATAGTTGCTGGCTTATTTCTGTAGACTTTAGACTTGACGTAGCCCCACAAAAAATAGTCTAAAGGCGTTAAATCGCATGATCTTGGTGGCCAACTTACGGGTCCATTTCTTGAGATGAATTGTTGTCCGAAGTTTTCCCTCAAAATGGCCATAGAATCGCGAGCTGTGTGGCATGTAGCGCCATCTTGTTGAAACCACATGTCAACCAAGTTCAGTTCTTCCATTTTTGGCAACAAAAAGTTTGTTAGCATCGAACGATAGCGATCGCCATTCACCGTAACGTTGCGTCCAACAGCATCTTTGAAAAAATACGGTCCAATGATTCCACCAGCGTACAAACCACACCAAACAGTGCATTTTTCGGGATGCATGGGCAGTTCTTGAACGGCTTCTGGTTGCTCTTCACCCCAAATGCGGCAATTTTGCTTATTTACGTAGCCATTCAACCAGAAATGAGCCTCATCGCTGAACAAAATTTGTCGATAAAAAAGCGCGAAACACATTTCGAACCGAACACTGATTTTGGTAATAAAATTCAATGATTTGCAAGCGTTGCTCGTTAGTAAGTCTATTCATGATGAAATGTCAAAGCATACTGAGCATCTTTCTCTTTGACACCATGTCTGAAATCCCACGTGATCTGTCAAATACTAATGCATGAAAATCCTAACCTCAAAAAAATCACCCGTTACTTGTAATGTTGTTATTTAGTTTGTGTTCAAAAGGAAATAAAACGCTCTTGTATTTTGCTTGAATAAGCCAGTTGAGTTCGTTGACTTCTTCGCCGCTACGCCAGAGATGCTGTGATAAACAACAGAATTCCGTGCCAAGCGACGGACGGCAGCCGGGTCAAATGGAGCACGAGCAGACACAGAACTTATTGTGATAATGGTTAATGGCGCACCGGTGTCATATATACATATATAATGACAACTAAGAATAACATCTGTTGTTGTGTGACAGTGTTTCCTGGAATCAACAACTTAATGCCTTCCTTCCTAATTTATATTTAGAGCTTAATTTATTGAAATGCCGGAGGTTTTGAAAATATCGTGGTTGGAAATCAGTAAAATTCACAAAAATAACTAAAAAAGGTGACAAATTCTGAGTTGATAAGAGATATAAAAAATATGTAAATAAAGTTAGCATTTGCATTGCCAGTCAACTTGATTAATTTCGAGTAATATTCGCCGCACAGCAGAATGATACACCTCCTGTGATTCCGAACGTTCCGCCGGTTCACCTGCTGATCTGTAGAATGTAAACATTTATGAGCGATGATGAAAATTCATCTTTTCAATAAAATTCCTATCCACACACTTCCATTCCTTGGAAGAGCAAAGCAATTTAATTACAACTATTATTTGATTTATGCAGCCATAAAGCTTCATTATCCCCACCTCTGAATTTACACCTTAACTGGAGATCAAAAAATGCTTGCAAACGTAATAAATTGCGTATACGCAGTGGCATAAATATTTCTGTGTATGAAGGAACGAACTCGCATTTGGCTTGCCCGTGTAACCGAATTAGTTCCGTGTATGAACGTGCCGATATATTTCATTATGAGTGATGAGCAAATAATAACTGATTCAGTGCGTCATAAATTTAGCAAAAAATTAAAATAGGAATTATGGTAATTGACGTCGGCAGTAGCAGTCCACTAATTGCATGCGGTGATCCATTTCAGCAAGCAGAATTTTTGTATTACACTTTAGCGATAGGAAGTTACGAAGCTTTTTTAAATCGAATCAATTCAACTATATTCATATAATGGAAACGTCAAGAATGTACAACAGTTTAGTATGTTGTCTGCAGCAGAACTCAGCGTTTCGGGAATCATAAAATTGGAAATAATCTCAAATGGTATGGTTGCAGCCAGGCCCGTAGCCAGCTTTTCATTTCGGAGGGGGCTGAAGTAAAAACATACATAAACTTTGAATTTTCTGTTTATTAAAAAAAACAATATAAATTCATATACGTATTACTTAAATTATTTGGTAGTTGTAACTTAAATAAGTAATATTTTTCTTTTCTTCTTGTTTGCCATATCATTAATTACTTCATCTGGATCTATTTTAATATCCCAGTGCACTGCAATAACAGCAAGTGCACTCAGCCGCTCATTGCCCATCACACTGCGTGGTAAAGTTTTTATTCTTTTTAAGGTTGAAGAAGTTCTTTCGAAGGAAGCGGTCCTCACTGGAAGAGTTGGTAAAATTGTAAGCAGGTAGTGAATATTTTTAAAATACGTTGCATCGCAATGTTGCAGTAATTTCAACACTTCTATGGTTGGATCTATTGTTGATAAGCTGGCACACCACAATCGATACTCTGATTTTAATGCTGTCATTGATATTTGCTCCTCGAAGTAAATAGTTAAATTTTTTAATTCTTCTGCATTATCAATTGCAGCAAAACCTGGGAGTAGAATTTGAAATGACGAGAGTATATCCTCATTCACTAATAAACGTTCTGTCATGTTTTGAATCAGAGCATTAACGCATGGAATAAATATTGTAACTCTGAAGTGGCTTTCAGGGGTTGTGCAAGGTGGATTAGCACGAGTAGTTTGACGCGAAGTCACTCTAGGCACTACAAGATCTGTGTCAAAAAGATCTTTAGACATTTGTGATGCTGTTTGGAAAATATCGTTGAAAAAACCATCCGCTGTTTCTCTTATCTGGTGCAGAGTTCTTATTAATTCTTTGGCTCGGTTCATTGCTGATACAAAATCCATAGATTTTTCTTGGAGTTACACAGACAGTGGCAGCGTTAAGCTGAACAATTGCTCACAGACGAATAGACTAAGCAAAAAATCGCTTTTCTCTACCGCTGCTAAGAAGGCTGATGCTTTAGACGAAATGGACCATGTCTTACTCGAAATTATTTCCAAACTTAGTACAATGAATTTGAAAAGCTCCACAAAGCTTATAATGCTTTCATGCCTTTCTATAAACCTTGTTTCACAAAGGCGAACAAGTCGTCTTTTTTTGCTTTCTGGTGCGTGCTTCTGTATAACGTCCTGGAAAGTTGTGTTTGCATTTGAATGGTTTCTAAATAAATTTGCTATTTCACTGACAATACCAAGGCAGTTCCGTATTGAAGGTAATGACATAGTATTAGAAAGCGCAAGGTTCAATCGGTGACTAGCGCAATGAACATATCGTGCTTTTGGATACAGTTGTCTTATCCTGGTTTGCACTCCACTTAAATGCCCTGATATGTTTGCTTCAGCCCTCTAGCCCCCCCCTGGCTACGTGCCTGGTTGCAGCAGTTCAGCTGTACTTAGCTTATACCATTTCTTTTTAGTAAAATTTAAGGAAAACTAAAATTATTCTGCGTCCAAAAAAGAGCGAATTTAGCATAAATGCTCAACATTTTGGTAAGTGAGTGTCTCATATCACGTGCTTTAAAGCGGTACAACATGTGAAATGTTTACAAAGCTCCGGTATAATAGATCAAAAATAAAAGAATGTTAGCCCGCAACTTACTGGAAAGATTACATTGAGCATTTTAGCAAAAAATATTTTATCTTCATAACTAATTTAAGATACAACTCATTTTCTACATTTTTATAAAATTCAATGGTAAGTCTGCTGTTTTCAAGCAAAGATGGTAATAATCTCAAAATAAGTAAACTTATTATTTAATGACATATTTAACACTTCCACAGCTGCATAAGTGTCAAACTCTTTATCTATGTTTCAAAATGTTACAACGATAAAGCGTAGACAAAAATTCTTTTCAATTTAACTCTGTAAAATTGGACTAATTACAGGCAAATAAAAAAGTATCAGCACTCATTAAACCTCATAAGCGCCTTAAAAGCTTTCTGCATCGCTGTAGAATGTAAAGCAAAGGCCCGCATTGGTTACTCAGTACAGAGAAGAGCATAAGAAGTGGGAAAGAACACTAAGAGCAGACTCGTTGCACGTGGTTGCATGGTTGTAATCTATTTTACATCGCACATATGCCTCTAACACACTGTGGGGCCTAAATTATTCAGAGATTATGCAACACCAAACAGCTGTCGGCTTCTGACGGTGTTTATTCTGCTGATTTAATGCCATGAATGACGCCAACATACAACACTTTTGGACACCCACATGAGACAAAGGCAGAGCTGCATCAGCAGGCGCCCGATGAGAATTGACCAAAGGGAGGAACTGCAGAGCATAAATAATGTAAAATTCTCAACCAAATTGGTGGCTGTCTTTTCACTCCAGTGACATTGGACAAATATGTTGAATATGTAGTTGCGAAATCACAGCCGTGGTAGTTTTGAGTCTTGTAATCATATGCAATTATATTGTTTGCATCGCTGCTTTCAAAAATAAGTTAGTGTGATGAAATTGTCAATTTCTCAATTTTGGGTATTGATGAAATGCTAGTTAATTAAGATTGTACAGAAAATAATTAATATTGAAATAGTAGTAATGAAACATTTACAAATGAGAGTTGAGTATGTAAGTTTTGAAAATACATTGACTTTGTATTCGGTGATGTTATTGCAAAAAAAAATCCACTGCAAAACATTTGATATTAAATATTGATACATATGGCAAAAAAGAACACAAAATAAACGATATTAGTGAAGATTACCCCATCAATTATGAGAGGTTTGGGGTGGTCAATGTTAGTTCTATTAAACATATACATATACATATATATGTATGTGATTTTGCATTTGTTCATTTTGGGGTATCCAGATATTTAAAAAATACAATTTGTTATCACAAACTCTATATTGTTCTACCAACAAGCCTCTATCCTTCTTAATTTACACAGCGATTTTATATTTTTTGCTGCAGCTGTGTCTAACCATTTTCCGTTATATCACCATGCAAACTATCAGTTTATATAGAGATTCATGTGTATAGTTATTACACATACTCGAAATAGCTCCAACAATTTATTTTTTCATTTTTTATCTTGCTGTTCTGATCGCTTGCAGTTTGCCACATCTAAACGCAGCATATGTACATCAATGTCAGTGATAGCGAGAATGACAAATAAATATTGCAGATGAGTTTGTGCTTGAAATCAGAGCTGAGTTAGGGAGAAACGGCAGACCTTCAGAGCAAAAAAAAAAAAACATTTACACTCTTTCCCTTTTTTACCGCAAAAACAAATATGCACAGACAAACAATGTCAGAGATTTGCTTAAATTCAATAGTATACCTGAGAGTTTAACCGATATTTTCGGTATTAAGTCAACTGTAGGTACTGAGGTCCAAATGTCCGCTGTCTGGGGACTTAAAAAGCAATGGTCCGACTTCGATTGTGTTTTAGAGGGTATTAGTAACTGTACTTCGGAGGTACTATTTGTTAAAGGCTTTATTCTCATTACTTGAATAGTGCTTGATCTATATTCTGTAAAGTGAATGATTCATATGGAAATTAAAGTTAAACAGAGGACAAAATACATAGAAATTAATAAAATGAAGTATATGCATATGTCTTTGTCCTAAAACGAATAGCTATTGCAGAAGCAATGTTGAGGTCAAAGACGCACTATTCCACTTTCAGTGCTGAAAAGAGTAGTAATGGCCGAATAATGTTCCGCCCACGATCCCACATAGCTTCTGCTTGCTAAGGGTAAAGGTAAATTTAATCTATAATTTGATATATTTTTCGCTTGGGTGCACAAAAGTGCTTCAATGCAATCAAATGCTAATCTAAATAAGGCAGAACTCACGGCCAAAGGAATCAACTGAATGCAACATAACACGGACTGTATACCAGGAACCATATGAGTATATTTTTCAAATTTTATATCGTGGATAGTTAGCTAATGTTATCTATGTTGTGGTGACATTCGTCAAATCTGCTTTGGTAAAATAAAATCCTCTCGCTGATGGTGGCATGCAGGGAAGCGTTTCAATATTAATAATGTCGATATTAGTTTCATTTACAATGACGGTGATTACTGTGGTTCCTATTATTGTGGTAATTAATATGTAGTGGTGACCACTATACTTACTATATATACTCTTGTGTTATATCTGACAATATTCATGAAATAATGTGTGCTGATTACTGCCGCAGATGAAGCAAAAATCGATTCCCCAGCACAGGAAATACTTAAAATTTCACAAAATGCTGAAATATAACAAATGTTACTATTTTGACGCCAACAGAGCATAACTAACATATTACAATTAATACTTTGAATTTTTGTTATGTGTGAAATATTTCTGCGGTTTGTATGTATATATGTATATGTGCGCGGAGTGTTCGCCTTTGGAGCTTTTACTTCATACCAATTGTCCATCTGGTCTCCAATTGTTTTTGGTATTCTGATATTTCCATTGATGGATAAATTATTTTAATGGGATTTGCTCACCGGATGACAGCTTTAGATAAATTTGATGGGCTGAATATTTTCAAGAATGTCCTCTATAAATGTGCATATACAAAGCGGTGCTGTGATACATTTTCAGTTTTTTGGGGAAACGATCGTCAATTTGTAAACTGGAAATTTCTTTTTAGTAGTTTTACATATTTTACATTTTTAGGGTAAATTAAATTTTAAAATACTTTAGATTAAGCGTAAATTTTTGAATTTTTAACAAAAAGATCCAAAAGAATGAAGCTCGATGATCAATCTTATTTTAGCTTAAAATTGCAAATACCTTTTCTAATTGTTCAAGCTATTTAGTTACGCCAAATAACACACAATTTAAAACAAAAAAATATCTTGGCAATAAATGACCGAAGCTAGCATTTACAAACAAGCATAAAATAACTATTGACTTACTCTAGACTTCTTAACCCTCTATAACGTATGGTAGACCACAGGCAACAAACCGTTTCACCTTTCTAAATTCTACTCGTAGTAATTTTTTTCGTCTTGTCAAGCAATGTAGAATGTAGTCTACACTCCATTCCTCTAATCAAGCATAAGCAAAACAAACTAAGTGCCGTTACTTTTTTCCAATGAAGCTTTTTCTTCAGTGAAAGTCGGGCACTGGCCTCAATGTGCGGAAAAAAAAATCCGATGCAAAATCCCGAAATGTGCCGCGTTCACTCACACGGTGTGTGAAAAGTGCGGGTTAGCTTTATGCTATACCAAAAACAATAATTGTTTCAAGAACTTTCATTTGTCCTGAAGGATTTCCATTTTACTCATAATTTTGCCCACTTTCTTTATCACTGTTACTCATTGTTTCCTGTAAGCTGTACACTCCCTTTTTTTGTGTTATATGTGTTATAAATAAAAAGTAAAAAAAAAAAATAATAATTTCGGTATATTTTTCCCATAAAACTAACCGATTCCACTAAAAATAGTTAATTTGGAGGTTTTGAGTTATAGAGGGTTAAGCATTCAGGAAGAGCTAAGGAAACGCAATAAAACCACTCACTGCAAAACAAATAAAAAATAACAATAACAAACAGTAGCTGCTTCTCAAGTTCCATGCTCGGATTCCTCTGCTATCGGCGCTGGTGTGTGTAAACAAATAACTCGTTGAGTTTGTGGTGAGCTCAGCTGAGCTCAGTGCGTATTCTAGGAAAACTTCAAAGAGAGGTTGGTGGAATTAGTAATAATGTCTCATTGAAGTCTTTGATCAAGAAATGATAACGTGGCGTATAAGTAATAAAATATTTAGTATTAAAAACACTTATAGATCGATGATGATACAATTATAATTTTTTCAGATTATTATTTTCAGTTGTTATCTCAATTAAGTAATAAAACCATTAGATCTGAAAATTTCAATTGACGTGTTGGCGATTGGTTTAGGAGCTTCTGAGTATTTTCATTGATAAATTGAATTATATTTAGTTCACTCATATATGATGCTTTGAAATTTATTTAATATTAATCATCATATGTTCACTATAATATTAATATTTATAATAAATAATCAATAAATGTGCAAGGTTTACTTGTTTAAGAGAAGCAAAATTCCAATTTTTGTAGAAATTTGTTGTATGCTTATGTGAAAATAATATCTTAACTTAAGCCTGTAATGTTCCTCGTTTTAAGATTATTTTCTTGTTTTCCTCAACTTTGTGGGAACTTGCTTAGGAAAATAGTTCATACCAGCATCCGCCTTAGTACAACAGTTTCGTGTTGCTAAAAGCAGCGAAGCGTCAAAAGTCATTTACCAGCTAGAGTTTCATAGCTTTTAAATAAATAGTAACTGTATACAATTATTTTGATGAAATCTAACAGAGTAAGGCACTTCAGTAAAAAACAGGCAAACGTATGGGAGCCTTTTTATTAAGTGAACATGTGAAATAATACAGATATGGTGGAAAAACAAATAACACAGAACTATGTAGTTTGAACAATGATGCAAACTAGTCGGCCGACTGTCTCTTGGCATATAATCGCCTAGTATCTTTATGACTACCCAGATGACAATAGCTACATTTTGTTCAGAAACCTGAGCAAATTTACAGAGATTAAACAGAAATTATTATTATTGAAACATTTACAATTATATTTGTTGTTTTTGTAAATATTTCAGTGCTGAGTTCAATTGCATAAAATACTATGACGATTAAGGAATCTTCTAATTCAGAAAGTTTGTTAAGACTAAGCTGTGATAAGCCTTGAAAATTTGCACAAACAATATTTTATACTAACTGTTTGTGTATTTAAAATATATATAAAGAAGCTAATTAAGTCCACTGAAAGCAGAGATAATTAAAATAAAGCCAGCGTATTGAAAGGTTGTACTCACAAAGCCGTTTTTTTAGACATGTAAATCGCCAAGTATATACATAGATATATATGTATGAACTTATGACCTTGTAGTTGTTTAGAATGTAAGAATCTGTGCATTTTAATTAGTTTTATTCGAATGAAAATAGTTGCAAACTCAAATGCACAGAAAAGTGAGGAAAAGAGAGTGAAAAGTGCCAATTGAATTCAAGATTAATTTTATAATATATACATTTGCAAGCATAAGTAAATAAATGTGTCCAAATGTATATTATATTATGTATGTAACGTTTTTTTTGTGCTTGTTCCTTTTTTGTGGGTCCAATGACATTCCTTATCTCCATCAAAAAATCTTACCTTTCTCTGCACACAGAAAATGAAATGAAAGTGAAACTGCCAGCACATTTGCATATACAAATTGTATGAAGTAAATTTATTGTGTTATATGAATTTGTATGAAAATAACAGTGACATTATTTTAATTTATTTCTAACAATTATTTCTGTAATTTAGTGACTTTTGCTACAAGTTTTTGCTAAAAAAAGGACTCAACTTTGACAATTTAATTAAATTTTGATATGCATATAAATAGTACACGAAGATGAGGAAAGTATGTAAGTGCCCCTCTTGTATTTTTCTGATGTGCGATTGGAAGTGGCGAGGTTTGAACTAATAATTACTGGAATGGAATGAAGTGTTCTTGAAAATTTTCCAAAATGTTGATGTTTCGAGAAAATAATTAGAAAAGGTACGATTTTAAGAGCTTAAAAAAAAATTTAAATATGGAAAGAGAAGAAAATGTTGTAGTACACTTGTGAGAAAAAGACTTTACCCAGTGGAGGTATAAAAAAAGTGTGTGCTAATATATAATATAAGGATACAATACTAAAAAATTAAAGTAATGATAAAAATATACTGAGGTTACCGGTTTTGTAAAACCTAAGCATTTAAATTCGGCCTCCTTTTTGCTTCTGGTCATCTCTGCGAGATCATCTGACTAGCTTTATGCAAGTTGTTTCCATTTAAAAAGAGCAAATAAAAGACAAATTTGTTTCGGAATATCTACTAACAGTTCTCAGAAAGTTTCGTATTTTACTGAAGTAAAGTTAAGTTGGACTTTTTATCGAGATCTAGTTCACGCCAAGTCTCCTCATGTCCAAGGTTATGATGTTATGAAGTAAAATAGGAGAGTTATATGTTATACATAAATAGTTTTAAGAAATTCTGTTTCTTTAATATTTGCCTCTGCAGAGTTTTTGAAACATGATTGGTTTACGGCTTCTTCGTTACATCCTTGTACTAGTTCACTAAGAATTTTCACAATATTAATTTCAGCTACCCCAATGCGAATCGTATTGCTCGAGCTCAAAGAAAACTCTCTCAACACTAGTGAGTAATCTGTGTTTTGCTGGGAACACGTGAGTACCGGTTCTCTGTTTGTTTATTTACACTTGACGAGCTTGGGAGGGGACCCATAACCGGTGTGTTACAACTAAAAATAACCAAAAAGTGGAAAGGAGACGAAAGAGAGGCTACGAAAGGAAAATTTTAGTACAGTTAGACATACCACAGTAGTATGTAATATGAATACATTTGGTTCTCTCTTCGTTATTTGATTTTGATGTTCTCATAACCAAACCCAAGCTATTTCCCAGAATAAAATATGTTTCTTCATTAACATGTAATGAAACCTTGTCCGCTTAAAAGTATGCTATGAGTCTGCTGACTTGCCGACAAAGCAACATAGTGTACTTCCTCTGTTAACTTTAACAGCATCGAATTCAACAACAAAGCAAAGCGCAGCGGAGAACCTCGAAACCAACAGCCGCGGCAAATGCTATGGCAGCAGCGTCGCTGTCAGCGAGAGGGACCACGTGGACAACAATAATGTGCTCAAGGATACAGCAATCTCAGTACCAGCACCAACACAAGCGCAAAAGTCAGATATATCACGCAGCCTCTGCATCCGCAATGTTCGTATTCGCGCCTTGTACCTCAGCTCTCCCCTCGGCTACCCGACTTGGCTTTTTATCTCAGTCGCAGCGGAGATTCAGTTCAGTTTAGAACGTGTGCTTGCACGAGACGGTTCGTTACATGTTGGCAGCAACGAGTAATGTGGAATTAAAATCAGATATTAGAGAATTTGAGCAGAAGCCAAGCTTTAGTTGGAAATTAAAAAATAAATAAATTTAAGGAAATTATTACTATTTGTAGTAAAACAGTAAAAGTGAAATAAAATGCGCTTATGCGCTTGGCAGCAGGAAGTCGGCCGCTTAGTTTGTAAATATTGTATAGTCGGTGGCTGCAAATGTCATATACATGGCAGAAATGCAGTAGAAAGAAGTGAAGCCACGAAAGTGGTTGGAAAGTGCTGTCTGAGTGCAATAAGCCATAAGTGGTTAAGGATAAAAATCGAGCCAAAAAGCGCCAGTTTAACTCTGAGTGAGAATTTTCATATCAATATGTGTTCAATGTGTAACGCGCTTGAGTGTTCGCTTTTTTCAAGTAGAAATTGCAAGCCGCGGGGACGCAACAAGTTTAAATTAATGCCTAGATCCATCCCTTGACAACCGTTCGCGTCTCAGCTCACGTTTCCATCACCAAATCAGCGTCGTCGTCAGCAATATCCGTTGTGATACTGGAAAACAAAACAGATCCGGATTGTGCCTCTGCCAGAATAGCGAAAACAGCGTCATCATGAATTTTAAAATGTACGCACCAAGAGTCATTAGTTCTAAATTATTTAGCGCTTATTAAAATATAAATGCTTAGATTGCATTCTTCTCGCTGAAAAACAAATTTGTGGCAACTGAGGCGATTCTACTTCTTAATTATTATTTTTGGCGTGACTGTGTTTGCTTTAATTTTTGCACTTTTGCCTTTTAATATTTACTTTGGCGGCGGGTTGCAATTTGGGCATTACCGTTACATTTTTCTTACTAAAAATAAGTTCTCGCTTTATTTGTGTGCGTTTCCTCGGCCCGTGCGAGTGCAAATCTTTTCTTGTTCATTCTTTTGCCTGTGACTGCTCACAACAATCGCACTTGTGGCCTCGAAAGTGGGAACAATGTGCATTGTAGCTCTATTATGTTATTTATAACACAGTTTAAAGAGCGTTTAAAAATTATATGTAAGTCTTCTTCTGATATGTCTCCAGTAGTTACTCATACGCTACGATGCCCCTCGGCACTAGGCCCTAGGAGCGCGAGCAGATTTAGTTGGATTTTAACCATTTTTGGCCATAAGGTGGCATATTCTAAAGGCAACGTTCGGTAACTTAGTTGTTTCTTGATTTGTACATTGGAAAGGAAAGATTGAATTTAAAGTTATGTTATATGGGAAGTGGCTGTAGTCCGATTTACGGACGTTGACATAAGGATGTGAGGGGAATCTTATGCGCCCAATTTCGTTAAAATCGATCAAGTGGTCTCCAGATATGTGTTTTCGCCTAAAAGTACAACTTACAGTTTACACCTGAATTTAGCGCTTAGTTTTTGTGGACGTGGCAGCAGTCCAATAACGCCTATCTACGAAATCATGGATTTTTTTCGCCAAGGAACGCGTCAAACAAGTTTCATCAATGTATGTCAATGTTACATATTTTTCTTCGCGGTAGTACAAATATAATATTACAAACGAAAGAGAAGTGAAAACAACAAGCGGCCTGAGAGCATTTCCATATAACAGCAACAAAAACAAGTTTAACGTTGGCAATTAGAACAGCGGAAAAAATAAATCAACTACAGGAACATCAACTTGAAAACACCATTGGCAGTGACTTGAAAATAAAAACTCACACAGAAATGATAATCGACATATATACATTTACATACGGACCTTTTTTGGCGCATCCAAAACTATATGTACCCAATGTTGCGACAAAATGGCATACACTCACGAGAGTTCATGTTTGAGGTACGGTTACATGCGTAGAGTTTGTTTTTGTAAAACATTGTGGCCGTCGCAAATAACGCAATACAAAAATTAAAGCAAAAATTTGAAGAAAAAAAGAATAAAAGGAAGCAAGCCAAGCGTACGGAAATGCGTACCAACAACTGCGAAAGACGCAAGTTCATCGAAACGCACACAGACGCCTGACACTCTGCATCAATTGCGCACACAAGGTGTCCAAAGTCTCAGAGCCCTAGTGCTGTCATCTGAAATCCAATCACGAAATTTAAGTCAGCGACAGTAGCTGCTGCGTTGCGCCATTCCACAATCTCTCATTGGTGCGTTATATCGGCTCCTTAGAAACAGATATTATTGTCTACAACAAATGCAGGCCTTCGTCCTTGACATTTTCCAATACATTTAAGAGACGTGCCACATTTGTGGCTTCATGCTTTTGCGTGCTTTTGTTCTTTTTGTATGACAACAGTGTCTGTGATTGAGAAATCAGATTGGGTTCCCATGAACTCAGTATAGTTCTGCTGGCTTATTTGCTTATGTACGCTGCCAGAATCTTACGGCTTATGAATATGTGACAACATGCAATCAATACTCGCATGGTTTTCTGAAGCTTTATTTGCTGACTTCTAAGAGGAATAAATTTGTACGAACCGGCAGAAGTAGGACATTGACTTCGTTCGACTTTAAGTGAGCAAGCAACAGAGTAGCAGCAGCTGATTTCAGCAATTGAGTCTACGTATTGCTGTTGCATTGAACCTAAACGGAACGTCTAGAGGCGGAACGGTAGGTTGGCACAGTTGCTTTGATGCTACAAGCATAATATGCTGTTACCTGCTCTGCGAATTCATTGAACAAAACTCTCAAACTTTGCAAAAGTTATAAAGTAAAGGCTCTGTATTTTATACTCGTATCTATCATATGGAAAGCTTATTAATTATGAAACGACTTTTTCCTACCAATTTGCTGCAAAATTGTAATACTAAATATTAAATTCTGCTTAATATATATATTGCCAATCTCATATTTTCCCAGTTTTGTTGCTGTTGTTATGAGCTATTTTTCCTAATCAAGTATAAGAAGTTCATGTGGCAACAACAATTTGTACAACATCTGCTCTTGGTCACAGGGTTCGGCTTTCAACCTGGTAACTCAATTGGAAAAAGGTCATTGCACAAATTGCTCAAAAGAATTTTTAAAGGATACCGAGCAACAACAAAATTTTGTTATACCACTAAAAGCAAAAAGTCAAATGAGTCCAAAAACCCTGTAACATAAGCAAATCCAACGAACAAACTCACCAACTGTCACCACTTTCAAACATATATAAGAGTTCTCGAAATATAAAGTCTAATTTCTTCCGAAAAGTGAAAATTGTGACAAACAAATGTTTTATTTTCCAGCAACGAGATGCAACAAGAAGATTGTTGTAAAAAGGAAATAAGGAAATTGGGAGCAGAGAAGTGGGTATTCGTTCGCGGCGAACTTTTTGTTGCTAATGTGCCATTGTTCTAACTCTTGACACTGCTGTCATTGTGCTGTTTGTATTTTCGCATTTCCATGCTAATGCTTTTGTGGCACGCCTAACTTTTGACATCTGACACCTTCCCACCTTTTGTAGCATGTGCTGGCTTCCGAATGCTTTTGTTATTATTGCTGCTGGTTATTATCGCACTTTTTATCCAAGTGTCATAATTCGCATTGTCTCTGTTGCAACAATTCGTGCACTTCGCCGTTATTTGTGTTGCATTTTGAAATAATTCTGCATTTTTGGTGAATTATTTTCTTTTATCTTTACCGTTAAACTGGAGTGAAATTGGTGTCATAGGCACAAAGGTGGCATAGCTGGCAAATGGAGCTGCAATAATGGAAGTGTTGAAGCAATAAAATGTGCAGCTGCAGCACTACTCTGAAAGTTCATGGCCGAATTTTGAAGAACGGAAAACATTTCCTCCGTTTCCACTTCTGAAAGATTTTTCCATGTACATAATTAGCGTGTTTATTCAAATTTATGAGGCTGAACCAATTGAGTAACTTTATTAGCAATACGCCAGGAATTGATTGTGGGTTGTAATCTCGACTATGTTGCATGACACCTACGTAAGAGAAAACTCTCTCTTTTGTGCAATATGCAGCCAAACATTTGACTAATGATTTGTTGATTTTCATCTAACCACCAAAAGATACTCCACCACTTTTGTAGGGTTTGAGCAATATGAAAACTTCTACTACTTACCGCCATAAAAATTATTGTTTAACACTTTTTAGACTAATGTTAGATATTCAAGTGGCATAATTTCTTTTCTTGCTCTTAGCAGAAGGCCTATTTACTCCATGACGCGTGCCTTGGCAAGCACTACCGCTTTGTTTAGTATTTATTTCTGGAAAAACAAAGGAAATCTCGTGTATGCACTGATAGGTTGAGTTATCTATTGCACAACCTGGAATGTAAAAAACTATTTGCCTTTTTGTCGCCTAGATATACAGAATACTGTGTCCATCCCTATACTTAAGAGCCAGGCCAAAGCCGATAAATTGTTTCCGGCTGAAGGTGACCGCTGTTTTTGCTATAGACAAGACATTAATTTTCCGTGAAGTGCAATGAACAAAGCGTTTGCTTTTGTCCTATTCGTTTTTATACTCTCGCAACAAAGTTGCTAAAGAGAGTATTATAGTTTTGTTCACATAACGGTTGTTTGTAAGTCCTTAAACTAAAAGAGTCAGATATAGGGTTATATATACCAAAGTGATCAGGCTGATGAGTAGAGTTGAAATCCGGATGTCTGTCTGTCCGTCCGTCCGTCTGTCCGTCCGTCCGTCCGTCCGTGCAAGCTGTAACTTGAGTAAAAATTGAGATATCGTGATGAAACTTGGTACACGTATTTCTTGGCTCCATAAGAAGGTTAAGTTCGAAGATGGGCAAAATCGGCCCACTGCCACGCCCACAAAATGGCGGAAACCGAAAACCTATAAAGTGTCATAACTTAGCCATAAATAAAGATATTAAAATGAAATTTGGCACAAAGGATCGCATTAGGGAGGGGCATATTTGGACGTAATTTTTTTGGAAAAGTGGGCGTGGCCCCGCCCCCTACTAAGTTTTTTGTACATATCTCGGAAACTACTATAGCTATGTCAACCAAACTCTACAGAATCGTTTTCTTCAGGCATTTCCATATACAGTTCAAAAATGGAAGAAATCGGATAATAACCACGCCCACCTCCCATACAAAGGTTATGTTGAAAATCACTTAAAGTGCGTCAACCGACTAACAAAAAACGTCAGAAACACAAAATTTTACGGAAGAAATAACAGAAGGAAGCTGCATCCAGGCTTTTTTTAAAAATTGAAAATGGGCGTGGCGTCGCCCACTTATGGACCAAAAACCATATCTCAGGAACTACTCGACCGATTTCAATGAAATTCGGTATATCATATTTTCTTAACACCCTGACGACATGTACGAAATATGTGTGAAATCGGTTCACAACCACGCCTTTTTCCAATATAACACTATTTTGCATTCCATCTGCTGCCTTCTCTGTATAATACGAGTATATACATTAGGAACCAATGATGATAGTGGAATAAAACTTTACACGAATACGGTATTTGAGCTGAGGTATCCCTTGTGGAAAAATTGTCGTGATCGGACTATAACTTTTCAAGGTCCCTGATATCGAACACGAAGAACTCAGTGCCTAACCTAACCTAACCTAATTTTTCACCGAAAATATCGATAAATCTCTTAGAATTTAATTCTAATTAATTTTACAGCAAAATAAAAAAATATGTAAATGACGGATAATGAAATCTCGATTATCACTTTGTCATGCGAGAGTATAAAATGTTCGGTGACACCCGAACTTAGCCCTTCCTTACTTGTTGATAATGATTTTAATTAATGATTAATAAGAATTAATACAATTAATAATTAATAAGAGTTTGTTCATCTTTAAGCTGCTTAATCAACTGATTTGAGCTACGTCCAAGCAGAAAGACCTTAGGCTGCCTACATGTTTAAACCATTCTAAACTGAAGCAACATGTATGGGAAAACTAAGAAAAAATAATTGGATTCGGATTCATTGTATCTTGTTTTTTACTAGTCAATATATATATAGTTATATATAAATTAAGGGGGTATTCTACTCTAGAGTTTTGAAAAATTCGATTTTTTTTCATATATTTAAAGTTTAGACCCTTAAGAACATATCCTCCAAAGGATTTTTAAAATTTGAAATTATTTTAAGAGCTACAGTTGCTTTAGTGACACAGTACCTAGCCCGGTAGGTAGGTAGACTCACTTTTTTAAACGCGTTTTTCTCGAAACTACTTTTTTCCACACGGTACTGGCATTATCTCAAGTTCTATACAACCGATTTACTTGAAATTTTGTGTGAACCTTCTTTATATAATCCTTTATCCTTTATTTTTATATAATCCTTAATCCTTTGTTTCTTTTTTATATTAAAAAAAAATTCAGGAATTTCAAAAAAAAGCGTAAAAAATGATTTTTATTTTCAGGCTGTCGCCATTTTTCAAAAAAAAAAATTTCGTGTTCCCTGAGGTAAGGACTATAACAGCATCCTTACTGATTAAGAATTTCTTTTGATTATTTTTTTCAGACCACCAGGAGAGTCAGGATCAATGGTTATTTTTGTTTTTTTTTTTTTAAATAAATTTCAAAAAACTGCCCAAAATTTGATTTCTAGAGTACATAGAATACCCCCTTAAAAGTGGCAGACGACGAACCACCACGGTTATAGAAAGAAGCCATTTATTGTTCCATATCACTTTTTATTTATTTTAACTTCGTTATTCCCATACATACCCGCATATTCAAAACTAAAAAAACGACAAATGGTGTAAATATTTAATTTAAATCATTCTTTAAGAATTAATTAATATGTAGATAGATTTTCTGAGTTTCCGCCTTTTTCGGTTACAAAATTATTTTATAAAGCAACTAAATTGTTTGGCTGTCTTTCCACACCAAGAAGTAGGCAGTCTTGACTAGTTGTACGAGTACTTGCTAATACAAGTATACTGGTTCGAAAGTAATTCAGTGCCACTTGATTTCACCACAGAAAAGAGGATCTGTGAAAGCAACAGTAACTTTTATTCACATCATAATCAAAAGCTCATCTCGACAAAAGTTTACACAAATGTGTATTAGGGTGATTAAAAAAAATATGTATATATATAGAATTCATTTTAAATGAAAACCACCGTGTTCTTAGTTTTATTTAAATTTTATTCGCACTTTAAAATCCAGGCGGTGGCGCGACCGCATTATACTACGTTTTCTTGACAACTGCTTCTTACCAACTGAACTTAACAACTGATGCTTAAACAATGAATCTTATTTCTAATACAAAAATGGATGATCCATATGGACCATTGCAATGATGGCTGCTGATGGACGCTTCTTCAATTAACATCTGATTTACAATGTTGCCGTCTAAACTACATTATTTATTCAGTGACAATACTGCCATATGTTCTATGTATTATTTCTTCCTACATATATTTTTTTTCGTTTAGTACTCGGAAAAATAAGTTTCTAGATACCTATAAGAAAGCCTCTCCAAGCATGAGTTCTTAATTTTAACGGGAAGGTCTTCCTTCTTACAGTTTTCTATTTTTTCTTATTATCAGATAGAAAAATTTATATCTCGCTTCCAACTACTTGAAAAAATATGTTGTTTCTTAGATTTTGTAGGAAATTGAAAGGCCTCATATGATTTTTTCGTAAACCCAACCGTTTAAAAGATATTAACAGTTAAATTTTGATTATTTTTAGGAATTTTTTTTATTTCTTATGAATTTTATAACTTAATGAAAAAAAATCATTATGAATGATGAAACTCACAGTTTTTTCGAGACGCTTTCTTAGAGGTGTCTAGGAACTAATTTTTCAGACAACGAAACGAAAAAAAAAATGTTTTTTTTGATCCACCCTAATATGCATTGATGTTTGACGATGAATATCTCGTAAACGCTTAACTTAATCGAAAAATCATATGAGACCATTTTATAGAGCAGTGAATTTCCTACAAAAATATGATGTACTCTGTTTAGTTTGCAAGTTGAGCAACGAAATGATAAGGTATTTAACCTAATAATATTAAAGCTAACATTTTTTTTTTACCGCTGGACGAGATGAGTCACAGTGACCCAACACGAGTTCAGCAAAAACTGTCGAGCGGCCATCTATGCAAAGCAAAGCTTGTTGTTGCTGATTGCGCAGCTGCCTTCGCCTACATTTAGTTATACACGGGCACAGACACACTTACACAAACAACATATGTGTTTTTTGCTCTCAGGAAGTAAGTGAGTTGTCTGCGTTGAAAAGCCATTGGGAAAGTGAAAGGTGCTAACAGACGAAGCAATAGCTAAACCACAAGGCACTTAAAAGCCAGAAAAACCACAAACACCGGTAATTGAGGTAAATGCGAAGGAAAAGAGAGTTTGAAAGTGTGGAACCGAAGTAGTGAACAGTCAAAATAGTGGAAAACGGTTAGAAAACAAGTAAGGAAGGGCTAAGTTCGGGTGTCACCGAACATTTTATACTCTCGCACGATAAAGTGAAAATCGAGATTTCATTATCCGTCATTTACATATTTTTTTTATTTTGCTGTAAAATTAATTAGAATTAAATTCTGAGAGATTCACCGATATTTTCGGTGAAAAATTAGGTTAGGTTAGGTTGGGCACTGAGTTCTTCGTGTTCGATATCAGGGACCTTGAAAAGTTATAGTCCGATCACAACAATTTTTCCACAAGGGATACCTCAGCTCACATACCGTATTTGAGTAAAGTTTTATTCCGCTATGATCATTGGTTTCTAATGTATATATTAGACAGAGAAGGCATCAGATGGAATTAAAAATAGCGTTATATTGGAAGAAGGCGTGGTTGAGAACCGATTTCGCCCATATTTAGTATATGTCATCAGGGTGTTAAAAAAGTATTATATACCGGATTTCATTGAAATCGGTCGAGTAGTTCTTGAGTTATGGTTTTTCGTCCATAAGTGGGCCACGCCCATTTTTAATTTAAAAAAAAGCCTGGGTGCAGCTTCCTTCTGCCATTTTTTCCGTAAAATTTTGTGTTTCTGACGTTTTTCGTTAGTCGGTGAGTCGCTTTTAGTGATTTTCAACATAACCTTTGTATGGGAGGTGGGCGTGGTTATTATCCGATTTCTTCCATTTTTGAACTGTATATGGAAATGCCTGAAGGAAACGGCTTTATAGAGTTTGGTTGTCATAGCTATAGTAGTTTTCGATATGTACAAAAAAATTAGTAACTTTTCCAAAAAAATTACTTCCAAATATGCTCCTCCCTAATGCGATCCTTTGTGCCAAATTTCATTTTAATATCTTCATTTATGGCTTAGTTATGACACTTTATAGGTTTTCGGTTTCCGCCATTTTGTGGGCGTGGCAGTGGACCGATTTTGCCCATCTTCGAACTTGACCTTCTTATGGAGCCAAGAAATACGTGTACCAAGGTTCATCATGATATCTCATTTTTTACTCAAGTTACAGCTTGCACAGACGGACGGACAGACGGACGGACAGACGGACGGACGGACAGACAGACATCCGGATTTCACCTCTACTCGTCACCCTGATCACTTTGGTATATATAACCCTATATCTGACTCTTTTAGTTTTAGGACTTACAAACAACCGTTATGTGAACAAAACTATAATACTCTCTTTAGCAACTTTGTTGCGAGAGTATAAATATGGAAGAAGAATGTAAAGAACCTTAAACGAGAAGCATGCAATTGAAGAAAAACAGACGAAAATTTTCCAACAGATGCTTAAGTGCAATAACGACAGAAGCAGTATTCTTAACAGAGCAACTGCAACAACAATAACACAATCAACAAAAACAATAATTAAACATAGAAATTTCTACCTTCACACTTTCAAACGCTTATAGACGCCAAAAAAATGTGTAAAAAGTTGCTTTGCATCAGCAGCTCAGCAAGGGCAGGGTCGTGTGACTACTTGAAACTACACATGACAAATCATAGTTAAAAGATGGTATTCATATTTGTATTCTTAAACGCTAACCAATCAGTACCAAGCTTTGACCTTTTTCCAAACTTATTTATATATGTTGGTGTATACACAGTTCAAAAACTCTCAGCGGATATCCAACAACAGTTTACTCTATAATAAATTTGCCGCTTTCTTATCCCAGATAACATATGTACTACATTTAGTTGGTTATGAGCTCGTCTTTTGTTGAAAGTAGTTGTCCCACATACGCTCGTAATTTTATAGCGGATAGCAAAATTTCCTAAATTACAGATACTTATGGGGTGAAGCAGACAGACAGTTAAGTTAAACTGTGGCAACGCTGATTGGCAAGAGAGAAAGGTGATCTGACGCCCTTTCGTGTCAAGAAGTAGTGGAATGGTCTGTGTGCCACATAAGATACAAAGAGAGCACATACTTAAAGATGTTCATTTGTTTAAGTGTCAGCTATAAACGGGTATATCGGGAATAATAAAAATTTATTAACAAATAAAAATATTTCACCACCAAGTTCTACTTAGTTCCGTGTTATATATTTATACTAGAAAACCAGAAGTTCTCATTCGTAAACTGGAGGGGGTATTCTAGTCAAGAGGCCCTGTTTCGAACGTCTTTTGGTAATTGATAAAAAACATCCTAACATATTTTTACTACCCTTCTCTCTATTTATTTATTTATATTTCAAGATTACAAAACATTAATTAAAACAACCGAATATTTTATACTCTTGAGCCAAACCACGTCAAGTGGTCCCTGAAAATTTTGCAAAATCACCGATTTTGTAAATATTTTGTTAAAATTCTTTTTTTTTGTTAAAGTTATTAATGGTTGAAATGCAGACCGCGATAAAATGTTTACCTTTAATACAAGGTAAAGGCAATAATCGCGTAAGCGGTGTCAACGCCAATTAAGAAGAAGATATATATATATATAAACTTATATTTATCTTAATTTGTTTTTGATGATACATACAATCTTTAGGTAAACAAAACTGTTGTAAAGTATAAAAGAGATAATTCTAATTTCTTAACAACATTTCTGTTTGTGTTTCTTAAAAAAATAAATTCAGTTGCATTGCCCTCTCCCCAAAAGAGTACACAAATCGCTTTGTCATTTTTAAATCTTACAGAGAGGCAAATCGGGTTAAGTTCAACCAAAAGTCAACACCGCAAGCGTTTGTGCGCACTTGTTAGGCATATAGATGTACATATTGTGTAACCCACGGCGTATGAGTAACATAATTTCACCAGCATGCGAGACTTTGACGGAGATAATATTGAAAGCAGTACTTCAAATAAAACTGGTGAAAAACTATATTTGCACTGAAGCAAACTATGCATGCACCTCTTGAAGGGGCTTCAAACGACAGAGTGAATACTTTAGAAAAGGAAATAGAATTTCCACTTAAAATATAATAAAGTAAATATATAAGAATGAATAGAAATCTGTACCACCAACCAACAAACCAACTCTATCTTTTCAACTTTAGTGTGTTCATTTGTAGCACGTTGCCTCAAGCATTCAGTCTGCATTTCTTGAATATGTGTTTCATTCCCCCTTATAGCCAAAAACAGCGCAGTGAGCGCATCCTGCCTAGTCAACCTTTTTGCCTGCCAGCTGTTGCCGACGCTTGTAGTTGTTTGGCACTAAAGCCACAGTTTTTTAGCCACCGTCGCCACTTCTTCCATTGTTGCTTGCGTTAGTGTTGCGCCTTCCTATAGAAATGTAAAGACAGCTCTTATTGTCTTTTTTGTATTGGCAGCACTGTTTTCGTTTGACGCGGTTTTCACAGTTTTTAGTGTTTCCGGACGTTACACTTTTTTGATGCTGTTGGTGTTGTTAATAACTTTATTAAATGATAACTAAAATCTGACACCACCCTTGACAGTCGAATAATTGGCAATTTTTTTACTTAAACATTCCAGTCCGTGACAACAATTTCGTATTAGTAACAACAATCCGCCTATTAACAAGTGGCCGTAGGTTGAGGACAAATTGTCATACATGCCACATCACGGCTTAAAAAACTCATACGAGGAAGATTTTTGAATTTGGTTCTCATACAGCTGTCTCTTTCAGGGCATATGATGTCCTTAATAGTACATATAACTTTGGTTTTGTATATCTAAGGACTTTGAGATATCAATCAAAGTGTAGTTCCTTTCATTTCTTTAAATTATGCATCTTATATAAAGTTATTGATTTGTTAAAACTAAGTGAAGAATAAAGCTAAAAGAAAGGTATTGATCACAATCAACGAGTAAGCAGACATCATCCAACGTGCCTCCTTTAAAAAATAAATCTTTGAATACATATCCGAAATTAATTGCAAGAGACTTTAAAATCATAGTGCGTCATGGTTTGTTGGTAAATATAATTTAATATTATGAAAAAAGCAAAATGCCACAAATTACCTAAAACTAAATGAATTCGATTCAACAACAACTGCGGATTATTGCTATAAAAGTAAAAAACAAATGATATAACAGCAATAACAACAAGCAGATACAACACGAGAAACTAAACGTAATGCCGAAACAGGAAGCAGCCACCAATATGAAGTGGAGCAGACCGCCAAGAAGAATTATACAAACAAAAAATACAAAAAAATATAATACAAAAATACCTTGCATCGAAAGACAGAGAGCAAGCTTTTTATCCTTTTCTGTTAGTTGGCAAGGTAGATGTCACAGAAAGAAGGTACATTCTTTGTATCTTCCCGAACAACAAGCGAACCCACTTAAGCTTCGCAGAACGCATGAATTACCCACGCTGGTGACGGTTGGCGACAAGTCGGCTGCGGAGATTTGGGTCAACGCAATATATCGCATAATTTTTGGAAGTGAGGACATACATTTATGCTGGCATGTACGAGTACATGCATGTTAGGGTGTGTAATACATGAGGAATGTGCAGATTGGTACCTGAAGATATGAGGGAAGCCTGACTGTCGTTGACAAGAACAATTAGAGCACGAACATGGCTAATACGAGAGGAATATAATATGGCACTCAGACCGTGTTTGAATGCTGTTTTCTCAGTTTTAGTTTGTACTGATCGGTAAAACCAATTTTAAAGTATAATTTTACTAACATTTATAATCTTATGTGAATTACATTTAAAGCAAATTCTTCTGAATTTACAATTTAAATTAATTTGTTAAAGTCTGAATTTAAAGTAAATTGCAAAGAAAGAAATCTACTACGCCATTATACCAGCTTTTGTTTCAGTAAAACTTGAGCTTCACGCCAATTTCATTTAAAAACTTTCAAACTTCTTTTTCTACACTTTATCCTTAGATGCAAAAACAAAAAAAAAAAAACAGGTAATTTTTTAATTTCTCTCAGCTATTCTTAAGGCATTTTAATTATTTCTTTTTGCCCAAATGTCTTCATTTACTTTTTCGAATTCATTAGAGCCAAGACTTGCAAAACTTTGTTAATTTCATAATTCATTTATTATTTTAATTCCCTTTCCACTTCAGGGCATAGGTACGAACAATTCAGTTCTTAAGCAATGAAATTGTAAGATAAAGAATTCTCTTTATAAGTTCAAAGCGGAATTTCTTAATCTTAAATGAGCACCTCCCTTGCTCGCATAGAGGTTCGGGGATTTTTAGTAAAGTTGTTAAACAATGGAAATACTTCATTGCAGGAAATGTGTCTACTATTTTTTCACTTTAAATCTTTAACTGCGTCTAAATGTAAATCGCTTGGCTATAGCATTTAAAAATGTAAAAGTTCTATGAAATCTTTATTATGAACAAATAATGCTAAATGTAATGCACTCCCACAAAATCACGCTATATACCGGTGGAGTGCTTAACAACTGATAAAGTTCAGCCAGGGAAATTCTTTATTAGTTACCACAAACGATTTTTATATAATTTTGCAATAATTCTTACTTTTTTATCTCTTGCTTATTCTTACGAGTATGTGCCGGAGCGCCGTAATTTCGTTTCAGCTTCTTTCATGCCAACGCCTTATTAGCCACGTTGAGCTTTTCGCTTTTTTCGCACAAGTTTCAAATAAATTAAATTACTTCAGACTTCAAACGCCGACAAAGCGGACACGCTGGATGCCATGGTGTTGACCAATTTAAGGTAGCTTTGTTGGCCAACCGAAGTATCCTAGCCTGTCAGAACTTACACCTTTTTCTTTCTTCTTTGATATCCCAAATGTGAATTTGAAGTAACCCAAGCGTCTAAGTAAAATACAAAATGTCATTTGACTAATATACAACGCGATGGATGCATAATTTTTTGTTCGATTTTTATTAGCATTACTGCAGCTATTTAACATCCATGCTCGCAAACATCCACTGGCTATTAATCACATCGTCCACGAAAAGTAAATTTTCCTACCATGGTGTGCTTCTCCACTAACTCCGCGCTTAGAAAATCGACGAAACAAATTACCTGAAAACACTTCGGCATCAAACAGCGTCGTGGCATTTAATTTCTCGAAATCGCGAGGAGCACAAATGCTCGTCTAAGGTGGCCCTTTTGTACGCGGTTCTGTTATTCGCTCCTTAAATACCTTGCCTTTTGGTCTTTCATGGTTGTACTTCGCCATCGAAACGACAAGAAACTAAGATGGAAATATAAAATTAAAGTCACTAAAAGCAAAGCTTCAGAGACTAATGACAGTCACTGCGGTCCGCCCAGGACAGAAAAATCAAGAAAGTACCACAAAATAAAGTTGAGAAAGTGTGCATGATTAAACGAAGCAAAGTTACATGTATTTATAGTAGTTATTTGTGTGGGTGGAAAGCAAATTTATTTGTAATGCATTTATTGGCCCTCAAGTAAACGCATCTCTGAACGTATTAGCTGTGTGTTGTAAATTTTTCGAAAATACATACTACCAAATAAAATGTGGTGCATTCGCTCCCGTCTTCTTTTTGAAACTGTTCGCTCCAGTTTTTTTGTTTTCTTGTTTAAATTGCCGTCTCTATTATATCTCCTGTGTCTGTAAGGCATGCATGAATGAAAATGCAATTTATGTTTAGCTTAGAATTAGTTTCGGTTTGGTCTCAAAACCAAAGGGCAGCAGTCTAAAGCAAAGCAAAGTTCAAACCACCAAATGGCTGCTTAGCAATGGTCAATGGTTAATGGAAGAAATAGGTTTTAGTATGAATTTTCATAGATATGTACCCTAATATCCTGAACTGAGATATTTCCCAACATTCCGAATGAATAATTTACCTGAGGTCCTATGTCATGATGCCAATTGTTTCAGATAAATTTACTTTACATCATCATTTTAGATACCTAAACTCTTTTGCTAAAAGAGTATTGTAACATTTGTCACTCCGACATCTCCCACATCATTCGACAGCATTTTTTTGTTGGTATTTCAACATGAAGTTAAAAGCTGTCTGCCTTCATTAAGATAACTCACAGCACACTTTATCTCATTAAGCTAATTTCTGTTGATGCGGCTGTCAGATAATTTACCTTAACAACAACAGCGTTGGGTTTAATTAGGCGATTGATAGTTTACCCTACTAATTTCCTTCAACTTTCACTATGTGAGTAGGCAGCCCTTACTTAACGGTATCTGCAGCGTGTGAACACCCGCTATCATTAAAGTGATTACACAGAAATGAGATCATCCATCTCCTCCTTTGGTGCTTTACAAATGCCATGCAATTTACGGCTGCTAATTTGCCATAATACAAGCTTTGCATTCATTCATCACCAAGCTGGTCTCAAATGAGCTTAGTTTTTAGCATGTTACAGAATGTTCAAACAGTTGAGTCGGAATATCATAGTTTGACCGAATACAAGTTCTTCGATATTCTCACCAAACTAAATATGATTTTTTCATGCATTTTTTTGCAATAAAATAAATTATAAGCGTAGCGAAAAAATATCACTGTCTCGACTAGCCTTATTGTGAAGCCTTAATTTTCCCACATTCATTTCAAAAATCAATAAAGGAAACAATGCCCTCAATCGTTCCTATCAACTGTCAACATCCACACACACACATAATCTTCTGTGACAACTTTTCTGAACAAATCAAATTTCCAAATCGATATCCTTTTACCATCATATTGTAGTCCTTTGTTGCCCCGTAAAGTAGCAACCAGGTGAGCAAATAGAAATTCTGCTGCAAATAATGTGTTGTTAGTGATTTTCCGCTTCAACAGCACCGTTATCGGGCTAACCTCATTGCCAAAGTAAATCCAATCACGGTGTATCTGGAGCGGACAAATTCAATTTTGAAACACAATAACAACGGGCAACGGTGTACTGAGAGGCACACACACCCACATTTTAACAACGAAGCAAGAGATATGAGGAATTGGTTAGAGCAAGTTGACAACAGAAAGAAAAAAAGCAAGCCAAAGTGATAAGAGCAATCATAAACATAATCTACCAACAATTTGTAAGTGCAAAATACCCGTTATATTACCGGTTTACTACAGGAATAACAATGTCAACACAACCACCACATGGTAGTTTGCGGTGCGCTGTCGCAAGTATCGTAAGAAACGCTCCAAATGTGCAACAAATTGCTGACAGAAGCCCAAAAAACATCGACAGAAGCAAATAAGACATAACAACCACGAAAGTTAAGTCACAACCAATGTGCGTTTAGTCAATACAGTTCCTAGTTTCCTCTCCTTCACACTGCTCCTTGGCTCAAAGTGGCGCCCTCAGGAGTATTCGAGAAGTCGTCGATCGCACTGTCATCACATTTTGATAATTCTACATTTCGTTGCCGTCATTCCTCCATTCCCTCCTCAACCTTCCGTTTACCTTAACCACATCTTTTGAAGGTTTCCCGTTTTAAATTACGAGAGGTTGAAGTGGCGCTTCCGATTTGTTTTACCCACAACGTGCACATTGCTTTGTGTGAGCGGCATGTGCTTAACTTCTCCCCTCCAGCATGACACACCACAATTGGTAAATGCGGGCGACACTCAAATCAAACACTTAACAAAACCAAAACCAAACAATAACTTCCGTAAAACGGGGTACAACTTTTATCATTTTTACATTAAAGACATTTTGTGTTTTGACTGGTTTTAACCTTCCACCACACCAAACACAAAAAACTGATTTTATTTCGACTTTATTTTCACTTTCTTCCTTTCCTCTTCTATTTGTAGTTTTCACATCTGGCCCATATGGGAAACGCCTTCTTCATACCCTGCTTGACAACTACAACAGTCTGGAGCGACCCGTCGTAAACGAATCCGATCCACTGCAGCTGAGCTTCGGGCTGACGCTAATGCAAATCATCGATGTGGTGAGTTTTGTTTGTCTTTCACTCCTTTTTTTTTGGAAATAAGTACACAGGTGTTACCCGCATCACACGATTTCACACATTAATGTGCAAATTACATTTTAATGCGCCCTGAGATATGCTACACTAAAATCAGCATGCAAAGGCAATTACGCAGGTATAGTGTCCAAAAGGCGTTACTTAGCCTTCAATTAGCTTAAAACATACGAGTATACCATTATTTTATGTAAGTGTGATCCAGACATATCATCATGCTTTCGTGTTATGTAAAAACCTTATAATCCGAATTTAATTATTATGTGTTTTATTGCATAAAAATATTATGATATGAAAATTACTACTATTTGCACACTTTTCAATTATGCAATCATATGCACATTGGTAATTATATTTTGCCACATTTACTCTATTTTTTGTTACTCTATGGCTTTATAATCTTACAAATACACTCTGATACACATATGCCTCTGAGCATCTACGCTGGCGTTAGTCATTTCATTCTGACTTGAGTTGAGACGCTGGCCCAAGTATAATTAAAAGACAATGCCACTTCGGCCCTTCGTGGAGCTATAAATTTAAGCCAAGCCAAGTGACAATTGCTTAAACACTTCCTCCTCGTGTGGTCCCCGACCACAAAAGTTTCTCACGCAAGCTCTAGCATTATTTTAAATTTCATTTAAGAAGTTCACGGCTTTGTATACACACAAACGCAAGCTTTAATTGTGCTCCTTCTTCCATTTTTCCGTTGATAACCATCCAATGTCATTAACTCGCTGTGGCCGCGAAATGCATGACCTAGCATTTATAATCACATAAAGTAGTACGAGTATATTAGGGTGTTTTTTTTAACTATTAATTTTATTCAGTCCCGTCACGAAATTCCTTAGAAATACCCTAAAAAAATTCCCTGAAAATTTTAGCCCTTAATATTAATATTAAGAACTGGACAAAGGCCTGTAAAAATTTTCCATAGAAAATAGTTTTTATCTTTAAATTCCTACAGATCAGATGAATTTTATGGCATCGCTTTGACTTTAGACGCATATTTCTCACAATTGTTCACTCTACAAAAGTGCCCAGTGCAACAAAGACGTAACTCACATCGGCGAAGTAGTACGGAGCTCTAAACCCGATTTTCCAAGAATTTCGCCTTTTTTGTGCATAGATCTCGTAAATGACAGGAGCTATAGAAAAAATGCGCATGACAAATTTGTAGGAAATTTTATTTGCTATAAAAAAATGTTCGAGGTCAAAATCGCTATCATTAATACTTCTCGAGATATTCGGCTTTTTCCTTCATTAGAAGGTCCAACATAACGTATGAGTAATATTCCATAACGAAATATTGGTATCTCAGTTTCTTCGTCAAAAGCTGAACGTGGCGTGTTCGTAGCTGTAAAAGAACACACATGCAATCTTCGTCTTTTTTCTGTGCTGATGCTTATAGAAGTTGCTGTCTTCTCTTTCATTAAAAAAAAAATTTTAAACTTTATAAAAATATTCCGGATGTCATTTTTCTGTTGGCCGTTGCTTTTAATTTTTTTTATATTTTTTTTCAACGTTCTTTTCCTTGTTTTGCGAGTTTAAAATACTTTCACTACTATTAGGCGTCAGAGCATGATATGCATTTATTTATCTCCCCGGTAGCACTTCATTATTCTACCTGCCAACTGACCATAGAAATGGGAATAATGGTCCCATCTTCAACCATTCATTCAAAGAGGACTACACAAACGGATTTCTTTTAGCATCGTTTTATACTTTGCGCTTCAAAATTTGCCTCTTTTGCGATTTGCCTTTGTTTTAGTTTTGCATTTTCCAGCCAAGCCATTTCGAATAGTTGAATAAAGGAGTACCACGAATGTGTACTTGAATACGTCCAATTTTTTATGAGAGTATTATAAGAGTACACTGTCTTATTCACATTCTTCTGAAAGCAGAAAAAATAATTTTGGTTTATGAGGTGTTGAGACCTAAACTCTAAATGCGACCAAAGATTCTTTTGGTAGGTTTCATTTCAATAAGGGTTCATTATAATGAAAACATTTTTGATAGCGTTTGCTTACAATACTTTTAACCATCTACTAGCTGTCTCATATAAGTAATATTTATTCTAAAGGTGTAAATGTTAAAGATTTATGTATGCTTAATTCTGAAATAAAATATTGAGTTTAAAAGAACCCATTCCATAAGCTTCAGTAATTGTATTTTGCAAAACTCAACCTAATCCGAAATCCTGTTGCTCTATCTAACACCGCCATCAAAGTCACCATTCATGTTATTGCTGTTGGTGCTGTTGCAAGTCATCCAAGTTAAGTCAAAAAATTAACTAAAAAACCAAACATAAAGCGGCATTACCGTGCAACCGCGCATAACAAAAGTATATAAAAAAGATGCATTTTTATTGTCTTTTTTTTGCAACTTTTTCTCCCTTTCGCTAATAAATTGCATGAAAGTTGGCACGGGGCTTTTGTGCTTTGCATTTCAAGCGCGGAGTTTTGTCAGCAGTTATTTCAGTGCTGAATAAAAATCTCATTTGAATTGTGGTGGCTGACGCTGGAAATTAAATTAAATTCTTCTTTTTGAATACCTCTTTCTTTTTTTTTGGATTTTCTGTTCATTGTTTTTTGTCATTTCTCGGCTTGATTTTTAGAGCGGAACGTCCCTAATGAGCCGAGTTGCATAGCAAAAGTAATGAGCAAGTCGACAGTGAAGCACAAATGAAAAAGTGTTGAAAAACTTTTCATACAACAATAAAAAAAACAGCTGAAAGAATGGAACAGCACACAGTAGAATAAAATCACATAGTTGTATTACACGAAAACAGCATTTGTATATTATTATTAGCATATGTATATCATTTTAAAATTAAATGCTAAGCCAAAAATATTGAAAACAGGATAAGATTTGATATTTAGTGAACATTATCAAAAATAATATTTGCCTTAAAATATTTCATTCAGAAAAAACCTCCTTAATTATTTTCAAACTATTTGTACTATTATATTATATATATTACATATATACATATATACATATATATATCTTGTGAGAGAAAAACGACAAATACATTCCTCTTTCGGAAAGTAAGCAAGACATAATGTTTCCAACTAAAACCAACGAATTAGACAAACAAAAAACTCAAACAGACAAAAATGTAAATATTTACCACTAAAGTATTTAAATAGAGAATACAGCAATGGTATGAGCAAGGTTAGCCAGCACACCAACATAACAGGCCCGTAGCTGTACGCAAATGTTGCCCTTACGGTCTTGTCCACCGCCGGCCAGCAGACCAAAAATAAAATCTAAAAAGATTAACAAAATGAAGTAAAGAAATACAAAACATATAAGTTAGAGCTAATATGGTTGCCTAAAATAAACTATATAAACTTACTCTGTACTATTAAAAGACAAAGCTTTGCTTAAATTTAATAGCAACTCGATAAATTCGTTTAATTCCATAACTCTTAAAGTCACTTAACTTCTTTTCACTTTGTAGGCAGACGAGCAAGCTGTTCGCTTGGACACCAGGGTAACGCATCGCATATTATAGATAACCACGAGACCTCAAAAGCTCAAATTAAAGTGCTTGCGTGTCACATGATAAAGAAAGCAACATATCACAACGGCAAGCTGATTGACATCTTCCAACGAAAAGCATCGGGCGTAATTTGGGTTTAGTCATCTGGCTACTCTTAAGTTGAGGCGAGGTGTAATCCGGTGTGAAAGAGTAAGTTTATTTCTGACACCTGGATATGAAGAAGAAAAGAAGACACAACTGCAAAGAAATGAAATTCATTAAATTAATTATACCATAAACTTAAATGTAACTCAAGTCTTAATAATAATAAAAGTGCAATTAGTAAAAGTTTACTTACTTTCATAAAAACGGAAAATAGAACTCCAGGTAAGATTAAAATGAGCCATAAACTACTCAAAAACTTAAAAGTCAAAGCAAGGCCTAGGAACCAATGATATTGCTATGATCCCCAGGTAAAGAGAAGACATGTGTCTCAAATATCAATTTCGACTGAAAATATTATTTTATTTAAACACATTCATGTAATGGCTTTTAGATCAGATTCCATAAAAAAGTTAATAATATAAATCCTTGTGATTGTGCACAATAAGTATGAATACAACGATAGTGATTTTGGAAGTCATTCTGTCTTTCAACAATTATATTCCGTGAAGAGTTCAAGAGGCACGGCGCTCACACTACATGACTGAAAAAATACATTATGTTTGAGTGCAAAATATAGTCGAGGACTTAACATAACATAATACTATATATACAATGGAGTTTTTCCTTATACAGCTAGCCGCATTGCTTTTCCGCAATATTCTTTTTCCTTCCGATTGCCTGCAATGTGAGAGCTCTCACAAGCCGCATTTGGTATACAGCCAGATACTAGCCAGCTCTATTCCAACCCATGTGTGTGTCTAAAAGTGTTATGTGCTGGCATCACTCATGGCTTATAATCATCAGTGTAAACAACGTTGGTAGCCGACGGCTGTTTGGTGTTGCATCACCTCTGAATAATTCAGGATCTGCAGAGTGTTGGCAGCACATGTAAAAGAAAATACATCCATGCAACCAAGAGTAACCATACAACTCTTAGCATATTTCCCAATTCATGTACACTCCTTTGTACCTAGCAAGCAATGCGGGCCTTTGCTTTTAGTTTTACATTAATTCAGAAAGCTTTTAAAGCGATTATGAAGCAAAACGAGTGTTGATTTTGATTTTGCTTGTCAGTAAATTGACCAATTTGTGCAAATAGAATTGAAAAGAATTTTGGTCTTTATACCTTGTCAGACAAAAAAGTACATACAAGGACTTGATTTTGAACGATCACTATGTATGGCAGCTACATATATCTTATTGTTTTAATAACCGTCCACTTTAAGGTGAAAGCCCCTATCTATGGACCTGCTATACCGATATCGACCAAATTTGATGAGTCAAATTATCTGGCCATATTTAAATGAGCGAAATCTACGACTACAACCAATCCTACTTCCTATGCAAAAAAATTTTAATGTCTCCTTGTGATAAAATATTTTTCAAATCGGACTAAAACTATTCAAGCTCTTAATTACCGAATCTGTGGACCCCATTTCTTATTATGAACTTTTCGTAGAAAATATCGGTACATCTGTGCATGTTCCTAAAATCCATCAAACGGCATGCTTCACCTATACAAATTTAATCGAGAGATCATAATCGCTATCACGTGTTGGAAAAACCAGAATGAGGAAAATTTCAATTGATTGAAAAAATATATGCACAAGCCCCAGAGTGCTTTCAGATGTTCTCTGCAAAACTGTAATTTTTGTTTTTTTCTGGGAAAACATGCATTTTATTTTTGGAGAAGGAAAATATATATCACAACAAATCGAAATTAGGATGCATATCGCTCCAAAAGCCATACCGATCTCTCAAAATCGCTAATTGTTTGCAGCTTTTTCGGCTAATCCTATCATCAAAGTCAAATAAATGCTTTTCAACTATTGTCCTTAGAAAATGCGTAGTCGGTGCATTCATTCAGGTTCTGCTACCAGCTCGTGATTTTCCGGTGGTAAAATCGCCATTGTAAAACCATGAAGTGATGTGATGAAGCGATCATGGCTAACTCATGCGTTTCTACACAACTCAGAATGAAGTGTAAGCACAACGACAACCCTAACCATTTTACATCCCTTTTCCACATTCGACTTGATTTGTGTCTTGTTTGTTTTGGATGTGGCAAATTGCAAGCGGCTCGCGAAGCAAGATGATGAATGACCGTGTGAATGTTGAGAGTAACTGTAAGGGTGTTCTCTCAGACACGACACATCACCGACAGTCTGCGGCTGCGGCGGAAGGGGCTGGGCTTCAGTTGTAGTCAAATTTTTTTTGAATTTTTTTGCGAATAGGTGAAAATAATTGGTTTTGCGATGAAACGGTTTGTGTTAAAAGAATTTCATTTTAAACGATTTATATACATTTTCATGCACTCATTGATGTGAGAAAATGCTCATACCTTGAAAGGAAATAAATTTCGCTAACATACTGTTGTCCCAGAAAAACTGTTTTTACTCTAAACCTAAACAAATTTTTTAATATCTTCAGCATATAAGTATGTATATATTTACGAGTATATTGCACAACCTTGGTTTAAATATGAGGGAAAGTTATGATAAACTAGTATTTTTAGTATTCTATCAAGTTTTACGCAGTGACCTTAATAAGTTTTTGTTTTATATTCATTTTAGGAATAGAAAACTTAGAGCTTTTGATACTGGGTAATATCACTAAAAACAATTACAGTTACTATTTACATAAGTATTCATTTGTGAGATTCAAGTATGCGTGTAATGGCAAATACACAGCTGTGTGTACTACTTTTACGAGGCTTCTCCTATGTTTTCTCTTTCTCCCCGCTTTCGCGCTTAAAGTCGTCTTTGTGGTTGTTGCTTTTGCCACTTATGTACACTAAGGCACTTGTAATGTTATTTGAATGTTGACACTATAGCCGTAGGCATCGTGTTGTTGTTGTTGGTTGCTCTACGTACTAAAATTAGCAAAATTATGGCTGATTACGTGGTTGAACACGCGTGGTTGAGAGCCTCTGTCGGCTTGCAAATGGCTTTAAGTACAGGGTAGGCCATTTAAAGTTGACCCATCTGGCAACGCTGTAACTTTTAACAGCGCTGACAAATCGGCTAATGTCATACCGCGTTAGAAGCGTCATTCGAAGACAATTTATACCATGGAACAGTACACTCCAAAAGAACGCGCTGAAATTGTTCAGCTTTATATTCAAAATAACTTTTCAATTGTGTTAACTCAACGTGCGTTTCGCAAAAAAATAAAGTGAAAAGTGCTCCAGTTAAGAACACAATTAAGTCTTTATACGCAAAATTTGTGAACACCGGTAATCTCAGTAATGCCAGTCATGCATCCAGACAACGCACAAGACGTTCTGATGAAAATATCGAAGCTGTACGAGCCAGTATTGAGGAGACTCCATCGACATCGAGTTATCGCCGCTCTCAGGAATTAGACATCTCTCGCACCACTCTCCGACGCATAATTCATAAAGATTTGAAGATGTTTCCATATAAAATTCAAATGGCACAAAAACTAAACCCAGCTGATTATCCGCGACGCCTTAATTTTGGCAAATGGGCCATCGAAATGGCTGAGGCGATTGATATCGAAAAATGGTGATGTTGACTGGCCACCGAGATCACCAGATTTGACGCCACCAGACTTTTATTTGTGGGGTTATTTGAAATCCAAGGTATACGCTAATAAGCCAAAGACCTTAGCTCAACTGAAAGCCAACATTCGACGTGAAACAGCCGCCATATCATCCGAAACATTGGCCAAAGTCATGGAAAATGTCGAAAAAAGAGTGCATTTAGCTGTCAAAGCTAAAGGTGCCCATTTACGCGATCTAATTTTTAAATATTAGCTGAAACAAATCCCCTTGGACCAAAATAAATTATTTTTGAAATGAACAAAAAACATTGTTTTCTTTTGGGTCAACTTTAAATGGCCTACCCTGTATAATCATATGACTAAGTGAGGAGGCAAGAGTGGTTTCAAGTTGAAACTATTTCGTAAAATTTTAGTGGCTTACGTTTGTTTAATATAAGCTATATTACCTAAATTTCTAAAAGGAATGTTCAGAAATAAATTGGCTTTAGCGTTTTTTAAATCTTAACCAAATTAATTTGTGAAATTTGTGTAACTAAAGGACGATTGTAAATTAACATTTCATTAACAGTAACGGGTGATTTTTTTGAGGTTAGGATTTTCATGCATTAGTATTTGACAGATGACGTGGGATTTCAGACATGGTGTCAAAGAGAAAGATGCTCAGTATGCTTTGACATTTCATCATGAATAGACTTACTAACGAGCAACGCTTGCAAATCATTGAATTTTATTACCAAAATCAGTGTTCGGTTCGAAATGTGTTTTATCGACAAATTTTGTTCAGCGATGAGGCTCATTTCTGGTTGAATGGCTACGTAAATAAGCAAAATTGCCGCATTTGGGGTGAAGAGCAACCAGAAGCCGTTCAAGAACTGCCCATGCATCCCGAAAAATGCACTGTTTGGTGTGGTTTGTACGCTGGTGGAATCATTGGACCGTATTTTTTCAAAGATGCTGTTGGACGCAACGTTACGGTGAATGGCGATCGCTATCGTTCGATGCTAACAAACTTTTTGTTGCCAAAAATGGAAGAACTGAACTTGGTTGACATGTGGTTTCAACAAGATGGCGCTACATGCCACACAGCTCGCGATTCTATGGCCATTTTGAGGGAAAACTTCGGACAACAATTCATCTCAAGAAATGGACACGTAAGTTGGCCACCAAGATCATGCGATTTAACGCCTTTAGACTATTTTTTGTGGGGCTACGTCAAGTCTAAAGTCTACAGAAATAAGCCAGCAACTATTCCAGCTTTGGAAGACAACATTTCCGAAGAAATTCGGGCTATTCCGGCCGAAATGCTCGAAAAAGTTGCCCAAAATTGGACTTTCCGAATGGACCACCTAAGACGCAGCCGCGGTCAACATTTAAATGAAATTATCTTCAAAAAGTAAATGTCATGAACCAATCTAACGTTTCAAATAAAGAACCGATGAGATTTTGCAAATTTTATGCGTTTTTTTTTTAAAAAAAGTTATCAAGCTCTTAAAATAAATTTTTGTTTCGAAAAAGTTTATTGTTGCTTATTTACAATAATCTTAACTACGACTATGTGCTTTACCAAAACCAATTCTGATTCGGTTTGCGCTAACGGCAATTTGTTGAACTCAATTTTACATTTGTTCGACAACTATTCTTAAGCCAATAATTCATCGTCAAAGAAATTTACAAAATAGCAAAGTTTGCAGAGAAATTTGGGTACATGTCTTGTATAAATGAAAGCAAAGACACATTTGTTGTTCTGTATGTACGGGCATCGATTTGCCTATGGGTCCATGAGTAGCATGTGCACAATTAAACAAAACTTTTGTCGAAATCTCTCTAGAGTTATTGCAGAATAATTTGAGTTTCCTTCAACTAACTTTGTTGTGCATTCGTGTAGGTGATTATGAGAGTAATAAAAGAATTCGAGAAATATGCTTCATAGCATACATGTAAAAGTAACTTTAAATAGAAGTATCTTAATCTACAAGAGATTGCAAGTTGCTTAATTTGTAAAATGAAATGCACTTTGCTGAACTTCCCTGTGTTGAAAGGGTAAATTCGGATTGTATTAATATTACTGGCAGCAGATAGTGTGATATGCAGAAAATAATTTCTTTTCCAGCAACTTGAACCTGAGTGATATGACATACAATGATATTTATGCTCACTGAAGTAACAATTTAAGTAAGATACTAAAACATTAAAAGAAACACTATTAATTTATCTTTAAAACAGTGCTTTATAATCCATTAGAAGTTTCTTTTTATTAAATATTTTTTTTATTTTTAATAAAATATATTTTCACACACATGCCGATATTCACATATGTACTATAAGTACACGCTGGTTCTTCTAGTAAAGCTCAGCCTTGGGTTTTCAGATATCTACGATTAATGCCGACAATCTGCGCCAAATGGCGAAAGTTTCAATCAAAACAGCAATTTGCGATGGATATATGCTTTCAAATGCATCTGCATAGCAAAAGTAGTCACCGCAGTAGATTATGCTGCTTTTAGTTTCGTTTTCGACGTGCTGTTGACTCCTATAATCGCTGTCCATGCAAATTTTGTGCTCAGGCACAGCCGTTTTGGACTGACTTAGAATGCCCCACAGAGGATGATTGTGTGGTGTAAGTATGGCCATGAAAAGTGACTGTAAAAAGGCTAAAGCCTTTTGCATTATTTATAATGTGGCATTTTTTTCTGAAACACACCTTTTGTGTATTGCTTTTTTTTGTTATTTTGTTGCCAGCTCCTTTCATGCTTCTAGTGTGGGTGTAAATATGTTAATGCCGCCGCTCGTCGCATTATAGTCAGTAATGTAAACACCATTAGGAACTGAAGGCTGTGTTGCAATCTGCCTGAATAGGTTGGGCCCTGCAGTTTTTTGAAGCTTGTATGAGGTAGGCGCTAACATACTCCGTACTTATATACTTTACATGTGCAACGCAACTTCTTTGTGTGCTCTTCTCTATTCATAAGCATTAAAAAAACTCTGGCGCGTATTAAAGCAACTAATGTATTCTTTTATTTCTAAGTTTTTAAGTCGACTCATGAAGCTTTTGAAATGCTCCTAAGGCGTAAAGAGTGCTTTGTTCTTCCTAATTTGCCTAATTTGTGCATATTGAATTTAAAAGTCATAAGTAGCGTAAGCTAGCCCAACTCATTGTGTTTGCACCATGTGCAACATATTACTCTTGGCATTTCCGTTAAAGTTTAAAGGATAAATCGCTTATTTTCAATATCACATTTGCTTAGATATTTTTTATTCCTCTTCTTAATGACTTCATAAATAAATACTGAGTTTTAATTAATATTCTTTGCAGCGTCAGCCAAGGTGATAGTTGTGGAGACCGAGATACTCTGAGGTGAAGACTGAGTACAAAAAATATAGCCTTAACAGCAGTAACGTTGATGACATCACACGTCTACCAGCAGCAGATTACTTTATTATCCGCTGTGAATATTATTAAAAATATCAAAGATTTTCCGATTTCGACGCACTCCACACGCAAGCACGCAGAGTATTTGCGACCATCTTTGACTAAAGGGCTGTCCATGCCTAAAGAATTGTTGGATAACATGATTGAAAGCGAAATACCGCACTTCAATTTTTCTCGCGCTTTTCAGAAATAAATGAAATAATAATTTAATTATGTCCTCAATTTGTTGTATTGTTCTTTTCACATGCTTCGGTTTAGTTGAATAATTGCTGATGGAGGCTACAGACGGAAGGTAAGTTTAAGAAAGTTTTCCTTAAAATTATATGTGAAAATCAAACGGGAAGCTAAAAACTATGGTTGTGGTAGAAGAGTGAGCGGAGATTCGTATGATTCAGGTGGTTCCCGCCGACTGTAATTTTTTCAAACTTTTACTTATATTCTCCATCAAAAATCTTGCTGACAAATTGAAAATATTTCCATTTATTTAGATGTTTCTTATTAAGAATACTTTGCATAATTAATTTCTATTAAAATTACTGAAAATTTTGCATTGAATTTCAGTTATGTAGAATGGGTCAAGAAACTGACTCTTCTGGAGATAAAGATATGCAATCCAATATGGCCAATGTCGATTATAACAACGCCACCTATGATGGCTCGAAGCTAAGATAAAAATATGTATGTCGAGTTGCAACTAGCTCATTCAAATCTGTTAAGGCCATCAGGGATATTTCATCGAGTTTTATTAGAACTTATCTCAGCCATGCTTTTCTTTAATGTAATGTATAAACTGATAATATTCATTTAGCCAGAGATCACCAAACAGTTACTTATTTAGAACTCTTATCTGAAGATGCAGACATTAATTAAGAGGATGTTCCGACGTTAAGATTATTTCCAAGCTTTATTTAATGGTAACTTGGCTAAAAACGTCTTTGTTACATTTCAGAATTACATATTCCATGGCCTGAGATTTTATTCAATAGAATTGTTTTCGGATGAAAAACTAGAAGTAAAAGCAACTGAGAAATTGTAATAGCTTATCAAACCACTGCTTTATTCACACTGTTACGTCTCACTCTACTTCCACTGACAATGTTTGATATGGTGGCCGGACTTTTTGGCCAATTTAAGCAATCATACTTGATTTGACTTTTCATAAGTCAGCTTGCCTAAAAAGGCGAAAGAAAATTTTGCCTCTTCGCTGTTAAATTGCACATTGCTGGGAATTTAATTTCGTTTTATTCGCTTTTGCTCTGATGACGACTTATGAAACATTTGGCAGTGAAAACGCAAATTACAACAAATTCAAACTCAAATCAATTGAATGCCTGTCGATTCAAAAGGCAGTGCAATATGGTTGTGAACATCGGTGGTGTGAGGAACGTCGGTCAGCTATGTAATGTGGGTGGTTTTTTCTAAGGTATCAAAGTGAATTCGAACGATTGCACCACCGCTTGAACAATAAGGCGGGAATCATGAGCAAACAGAAACCAAACTATGATTACACTTCTGTCACTGCACCAGGCTCCAGTGTGCACAGATGATCGAATACATTTGCGATTTGCAAATGAAGCTCACCTTTCTTATTTGAATGAACTGCAATATTGAAAGTTAGTCGATTTCAGTTGAGCAAAGTGTATTTTTTTGGATGATATGTAAAATGTTCAAAACGCAGATTCAAGCTGGGCTGGTCGCTTGGGAAACGAAATTTATAGGAATTTCTTCAAAGCTGAAATGTTGCTCATACGCCCTGGTGTGCCGAATCGTACTTCATTGAATGGGGAGGAAATGCGAAATTCGGCTCTATTTAGTAAAAATCCAATCCATCTATTACAATTCCACGGACAGACTCAACGTTTCGATAGAGATTTTTATCGGTTTACTTCTGCTGTACAAATGGCCAATTGAACAATTGTGCAAAAACTTCTTGCAGATGTCCCTTGAATTTGGTGGGATTTTTCAGCTTTTTATCAAATAATGCTGAGGTAGTCAAAATACATGAACTTATTTGGACGGCTATATCAGAAAAGTTTGGAAGATGGAATAATTAAAGAAATGAAAATAGAAATATGGTGAATTAAAAATTAACCAGCCAAACTGGCTTCACAAAAGAGAAGCAAACTTAATCCGAAACACTTATTGTGGAACGATAACCACTGTAGGTGTTCTAATTATGCAGCCAGGTTCCTCTTCTACTGTTAAAATACAGTGCAATCGGTGGAAAGAACAGTCAACTGGTTTTATTAATTACTTTTTTTACTTCTAGTGGAGAAAAAGAACAAGAAGTAATAAATAATCAATTATAAATCTGTGAAAAAAAGTGTAAAATTGAAGAAGGCAATGGCGCGCAATGGGAAAATATGGAACAGAGACTGAAGGATCGAGCGATTTGGAAAGTCCGTTGGTCGTTATTGCTTCACACCCTTTCTCGGTTGCCTTTCATACAAACGTAAATGCTGGTGATTGTGACGAATTGTGGCCAAAAATGTATTGTGGGAAGTAGTTTATTTTACTTTTTCATCTTATCATCTCGGCTATGCTCTAAGTTTGCTTTTGTAAAATATTACAGCAAACTTTTCAAGCTGAAGTCTTTTCATTCCTTTTCAGCACTTCTTTTTTCGCTGAGCCGAGTAAATAAGCGACCGTATTATTGCCGGCGCTTGTCTGGAATTTCGCGCTAAAAACTATCACAAAAACCAGTTAGTGTGCGTTTTTTTTCCGTTGAGTGATGTTGAAATTTGAGTATTTACATCGGCGAGAGAAGTGAAGTGGATGTTGTACACTTCGCTGAGCTGCAGTGGTAAGCCCAAAAGCGCATTTAATTGCCAAGCTTGTGGTTGTGGTGATTCAAAAAGGAAAGAAATTATAAAAAAGAAGATAAGATGATTTGGAATGTATAGAGTTTTAGTTTGTGCAGGCACTCGTTTTTGGAATGTAGTTAATTCAAATGCTTAAGAAATTAATATTTCTTTTACATTTTTAAAGACGAATTTCAATGCAATGTTTAAAGTGGGAAAAATATAGTGAATTCTAAACAATTATATAAAATGTAAACTCGCATAGGTGCTTTGGCGAAAATGTTGTGAAATCAGTAAAAAAGGCGTTGTGTTGCTGTTTGCTTTCGCGAGTTGGAAGTTACGAGCTTAGTGCTTTCTGACTCGCTGTTAGAACTCTCTTTACTTATTTTACTGTAAATCCGGCGATAAGCATTTTAATTGAGGTCTTAACTATTGGCCAATGGTGAAAGCACCTACCAACAAAATTACCATCGTTAACACCAAATGAAGCTGTCACTTTTTTCTCACCGAATTTTTATAGCTGATAACAATGGCAGCTTTAATGACTGTGTTTTATGGAATCAAGGTAAACGGCTTGAAGTTTTCGTTAATATCTCTGTGGAAGTAGTTCCACCTTACATCAGATATAGGTGCAGAAAGAGATGAGTGAAAGCAAAAAGCACACATAGAAATATCTTCTGAAATGAAGGCTTTCAAACAAAAGTGCTTTATATTTTTTTCTTACTTTTCTTACTAAAACTTAAGGTTGTTTTGTTTATTTGAAATAATGTGGGTGACATTGGGACAATTTACACATATTTTCTATTTCTTCAGTTGTGACCTTATGCGAGGATCGAATTCCCTCTTCATATATAAAAACCGTTACTGCCATTGAAAAGCCTAACACTTCTAATCTATACATCAGATATTATGGATTTTGTGTTGACATCTTTAAAATATAATTTTAATTTATTTCCAAATACTGCAAAAGCTCTTTGCTGCAGCATTAAATGCCACAGTTCATAATAAATGAGAAAGAGTTCTCAAACCCTGTCGCTTAGCACAATACTGAGATTCAACAGAAGTTCAGCAAAAGATTTGAAAGGTTATCTTAGCAAAAACTTCTCAATGCCAAGCGCAGCGACGGCAACTTCGCTGTCTCACTGCGGATAGTTCACGCGACGACCTTTCGTGCACACTCATTTCAATTTTCCAACTTTTAGAAAGTAGTTTTACCATCACCAACATGCACACAAACACACACCGCCACTTTGATCCAGCGAAAGGCCTTGCAATATCCGCTTAACACGTTTAACGTAATTTGCAGTTATATGAATGCGGCTATTTGAGAAGCATTGTGGCAAGTCAACTAAAAAGTGTGAAAATCAAAAGTGTCACATTTAATGGATTTTAGTTTGTAATTCAGCGCCTACCGAAGAAGATAAGAAATGAGCGGGACATTAGGTGTTTTCTGGTGGAGCGTCATCTCCGTTTGGTTTCTGCTATTATCGAGTTTGGGGCGATGTAGCATTTTTACGTTTTATACCTCTAGTGAAACAAGTTGCAAGTGTTGTGCGTTTTACTCTGTGTGTCTGTTATTATTTAGGTGATTGGTGTGAGACTGATGCGCGGCAGCTTTGGCGATTATTGCAACAAAGTATTTAAAAAGCATTGAGTAAGGTGGCTGAGTTTGTGAAGGAGGAAAACCGCAATGTCACGGTATAAGCGGGATGTGCAGAGATTTGATTTTTAGCGTATCTGAAGTGAGTGTTTCATTTTGCAGCTGTTATCGAATATTTTATGCTTTATATCGACGGTTCAGAAAACCTTTTTGTTATATGTTAAAATTACTGAAAAATATGTTCCAAGAATTTTATGTTAAAATTTCTTCAAATCCCGTTAGAGGTTTTTTTCAAACGTGATCAAAACAACTTTTGAGGAACTTGCAGGTTAGATTCATTAAGACTGGGGACTTACTACTAAAGCAAATTCCAACTTATTTTAATTTCAGATGAGATTCCTTCCAGAAAGTACCCAAGATGCTGAATCTGATTGTGAAATAAAACATGGGACCAATAAGTTTGCTTCAACATACAAGTATTAATGTATGTAATATTATTCAAGGAGTGAAATCCTCCACAAAATTTAAGCAAAAAATTATAAGAAGTAAAAATAAGTATATTCTACGACCTCGATGCCATAACACGTAAGGCTGTGTGATCATATTTTGCTTCCAACTCCAGGAAACAATAAAGCACATGCAAATGTGAGCGAGGAAGTATTTTAAGTTTGAGCGCATTGTTGCAAGAATTATTGCACGTCGATTGTTGCATGCAAATCGCATTTGCTGTATGAAACTCGCATTTTCGCGCTTATGTAGATGCCGCACGTTCACATATGCATGTACATAAGTGCTTGTGCCGGCAGCTTGTGAGCACGTTTATAGTTGGTTATGCAATTTGTGTTGCGTATACGCCACCCTAGCCAAATTTACATCAGCAACAGCTGCAGTGACAAACAGAACTGTATTTTGCGTTAGTGCACACATTTTGTCCTTATTCACTTAATTCGCAAGTATAGACTTCATGCACTAACTAAATGTCTCTAGTGTATATGTATATGCTGTCTTATAAATGAAGTGTCGAATAATGTAGAATTCAACATTAATTCACTACTTACCGAATAATTCATTTCGCGAAGTCACTGAATTATCTGATGAATGACTATTTTTACGTCATTTAGCTAAGGATAACAAGCCTTCTTATTATAGAAATATTTTTGAAGAAATAAATTGTTTTGTACACACGCATGAGCTAGTTCAAATCCTATAAGTTTTGTTAATTCGAATCTACGTGCATATTCTGCGTTTATTATTGTGAAACTTTATATTAATAGTAATATTAATATAAACGATATTAGGTTGCGGGTTATGGTTTGTTTAGCCCACAAAAGGCGACTTTGCCTAATCCCGGGGAATGAAAGTGAAAATCCTATTCATTCGACTATTTCATAAGCAACTAGCATATATTTATTATGAAATAGTCACATTAGCTCCATTAATAATACTAAGCTATACAGGAGTAGAATACGAGCTTAGCAGTAATTTTTCCATTTGGTATTTCATTTCAAGTAGTATTATATTGAGAATAACAACATTACCTTAAAATCCATATGGCAAAATAATAGTTTTTAGTATAATATATAAAGTATAACTTTTATTTATTGCTTAAATCGCACAAATACTCTTAACAAGCAAAAATTTAGTGTATTGACTGAAACTCTATCGCTTTGTGATTTACTCTAACAAGAACAAATTTAGTAAAATAAATTTCAAAATTTTGAGAACGTGACTGAAAGAAACTGTAACTAAATTGCCACGTTCTTCTCCTCAAGTGCTCGCTGTTTGCTTGTTTGCTTGTGAGATATGAAAACCGTACTGATGCAGAGCTGCCGCACTCACTTACAGCTTGGCACCCTTGTACACCCGTCCCAAATCGCAAGGCGGCACTCTCGACGATGATTTGCGGAAAATGAAGTGCCGCCGTCAGGAGCGCAGTTGTCATAAAAACATGATGAATGTGACATTAAATTCAATTTCGGAATCACTTCTGTGCAGCTCTAGTATTGGAGGTAAGTGGCCGAAGGCGGGAGAAACAGAGTGGAAAATAAAAAGAGAATTGCAGCAGTGAAAGCGAAAGAGATACTGACAGAAACAAGAAAATGCGAACACCAAAAAATGCTTCAATGTCAACAGCCGATTCAAACACACATACATATGTGGGTGGATACCTTCAGAGAAATCTTGAGGGTGCAATAAAATTATTTGAAAGTTAATGTGTCAATGTAAATGGCCAAAGGAATGGTGCGATTTGTCAAGTAGAAGTTGAGGAAAGAGTAAAGAAATTTAAAATGTACATGTCAGAATAAGAGAAGTGCTCTCTGATCAAAAAATGTAAACATGTTATGTCGTTTTTCGAATGAAGGCATCAAGAAATAAAAGGCGTATCGTACATATGCATTAGTAAATGCAAGTATGTATTTCCTTTTTGTATCTCATATATTTTCCACTTTACTAAAAGCTCCGCTAATTTTTCTTTATCCTGCTTGTAATGCAAATTATTTGTTGTCGCTGTCGTGGTGAATTTCCTACACATTTTCACAAAGCACGTAAGCTAAGTCACCATTATGGGGCTTATCGCAATACAAATACGTCGAACGCAAATGCGTAGTTATATAAATTAGCATAAAAAGCACGTGTGAATGAATACTGCGTTCGTAAAATGAGTTCTACCACATGTTGCACCTATAAATCTGCCAAGGACCTCTGTTGATGATTTATATAGACATGCAAAACCGTGTGGTGAACGCACACAACTAAGTTCAACCAGATAATATCAGTGTATTCCGGATGGGTCCATCACAAAATTTGAGTGCGAGTCACGTGCCAATACTGAGGTACTTAGGAAAAGCAACAGCTGAGACGAGGAATGAAAAGTTTTAAATTTGCAGCCAATTTTATTCATTATTCATTACACTCGCAGACATGTCTGTTGTTGTTGTAGCGGCAGAAATCGTAGACACGTATCACTTATGCTGGCTCAATTACCTTTCTTGTTCAGTTCTGTATTTCTTTTGTTCTCCTGCTAACATCGTTGTTCTATTTTTAAACGCTTACAATATATATTTGTTCACTTACTTTATTTAAGCTTTATAACTGAAAGAGCTTTAATTATTTTACCACATTTAAAATTCATTTAAATAGCTTCCCCTGCTCCCACTTGAACGCCAATAAGCGTTAGAGTTTGGGAAAAAGCATTCAATCAGGTCTTTCAGAAGTTAGTAATCGTGCAGAAGTGATGAAAATAGTGCATGCAATTATTGGTATTGGTGCATATTTTTCTTAGAGAATATTGCCTGAGGATTTAAGTAAGAGTAGAAGCTCTTTTTGGATAATTTTAACTGCAAATATTGGAATTGTTTTCCTTCTTTGTGAATTTATTTTATAAAACTATTGCTGTCAAATTCACCCAAGATTACAAAGTTCTAGCTTAAGGCAAGTGAAGAGCCTCTAATTCCATCAATAGAGGATGCCGAAGTGAACAACGCTTTCATATGTAACGAAAACAGCGTCGTTGACAGCGACAGTGTTTACGAGGATACACACAGTGGCAAGCAGCAGCCAGCTTCCAAAGGCAGCCTCCTCTTCTGTAAAACCTCTGCCTCGCCTCTATTTCAGTTCATTTAACAAAGTGGATTTCAACGAGACAGTTTTCTGTAATTGAAATTTAAAATTAGATGATTATGTCGTGTAGTTACTTCCGGGTTTGTGCAGTCAAGTGTTTTACTGTTGACTGCCAATTTATTTATGAGGGCTCCCTTGCCCGATTTTATGCAATTTAAATTCTGCATTTTAGCAAGCCGATTACTTTCCGGTTACAACTTTATCTAGGTTTTAACTTCTTTTTATTTCATCTAAACCTCACGAAGTAAATTTAGGAGGAGTTAGCAAGGGTACTTAACCCAAAGAGATATATATGCTATTGTTAATCTCTTGGAATTTCGTTCGAAGAAAAGTTGTCAAAATTTTAATAAACCTTCTTTGAATTCCAAAATTGATAACAAATGATCTCTTTAAGTCACCATACAGAAATGCAAATTATAATTTGATTTACAGAAACTCATTATGCTTTTCATATTTGCTTTTTTCCTTCTGAAGAATATTATTTCTAGAAAATTATACTGACAAGCGTAACCCATTGATTTATAGCTCAGTAGTGTAGTAAAAGGCAAAAAATTTCGCAGTACCAGTTTAAGCAAGCATATTATTATATTTTTGAAAAGTCTATTGCTTGAAATTGTTTTCCATCAAAATACTTACTCATCGCAACCAAAGTTACAATAGATTCCAAATTTGCTTACATCGTACCATCCAATTAAACGACAACATACAATTCATCGCTTTGACTTTTTGAAAACCACATTCTAGTTAAATGAATACTGCTCCCACCAGTCCTTTATACAAAAGCTTTGGATTCTTCCTTAGTTACCATAATCGGAATTTAATCTGCTAATCCTGGCATGTGCTCCAAAGTCTTTTGCTTGTGTAACGTTTTGCCAGACAGACGGTGGAAGTGCAGCACCAACATTTTAATCCAATTAATTTTTTTGTGAAAAGCAAACGACTTTTCTAGTCTAACAACAAAGGAATAAAAAACGAATTCTGCATCGATTTTTGTCACACATACACGCACACTGCCACGAGCACTTTCACTAAATAGAAAGAGAGCAGACGGCAGCGATAACTACACGTGCCACACATGATTCGCAGACATACGTACATACATTACCCATGTTTGTTTCAAATGCACCCCCACATGCACAAATGTAAGAATTGTTACAACAACCGAGGTAACTATGCTGACAATGCTGCAGGTAACGGTAGCAGGAGCAGGTGGCGACAGCGACAGATTGCAACTACACGAGCGCACTCGAACATGGTACATGCCACCTCTGCAAACACCCTCTCATGTATGCAACGTGCACAAGGTGTTGCAGGCAGAAAATCACAGACGGCAACTCAGGTTCGCTCAGGTAAATACTGGTGTTTGTTGTAGATATTGCTGAGCCAGCTTTTGATACCCAAGGGATTGACTTTTTTTGTGCAATTTCCTTTTGCTTTGCCTTTGCTTGCGCTCTTCAATTAATACTGTTGCTATTATTGTATTTTTATCCCATCCAACGCCAGCAAGTAGTTGTCTGTTGTTTGTTGCTTCAAAGTCAGCAATTGCTAACAATAAAACTAAATATAAATACAATGCCACCAACGATGATGGTGTGCAGTTCCTCAGGTGTCGAAGGGGTCACACAGCCGAAAGGGCCTCGGGCGGAGCAATGAGGTGAAGTAGGGTGAATCAGGCGGCTGTTTAGTTCTATATTAGTAATTGTGTTTATGAGGAATCGAGAAGTGTCAATAGTGCATCAGGTGTTTGTGTGTTATTATTGTGACTAAATGGACGACTTTTGCTTCATTGTGTTAGTGCACAGGTTCCTTACATTTATAAAATGTTGAATTATCGATTTCTGTCTAAGCAACATTGATAGATTTAAAGATAGTTCGAAATTTCATAAAACTCGATTGATTATTTTGTGATAATGAATTCTTATATTATTTATTATTTTATAATTAAAACAGAATAACGACAAAATTTGAACAAGTAACTCGTGTTGGCACATATTCGTTACATTTGCTTTCGTGTCTCCCAAAAACCTTTCATTAAAAAGAAAAAGTTTTATTTGCAAACTCAGGTATGACTAATGACTTTGTGTAAGTTGCGGTTATTCGCAAACAGTATTTACGGATTTTTAAAATAAAACTCGCTTTCGGCTTTCAGGAAAACCATCAACCTCCTAAATATCCCAACCAGGGTCGTGACAATCGTCTAAAAAGTAAAATTCATATATTGTTAATTAAACCAATTTAGATATAATCACATGACACAATTATTTGTGGTTTAAATAAATCATGGGTTTCTTCATGTTTGAAGAGAACCAACCAAACAACAGATTGTATCCGCAGTGACCACAAATCAGGTTTATGGTTTTACAACAACATATAGTCTTTGCCGTGACTCTAACTTGGACGCACCAGTTGTGGCACAAAGACTGACTTAAAACTACTTGCACCATGCACCATTTGCATATGCCCTTATTACTGGCTTACACACTTTCCCATAAAGTAAGTCTTCCTGAATGTGACTGATAGTTGGATTTGAGTGAAATGCAGGGAGATGCAGCATTTTAGATAGCGGTCATGCATACTGTGTGGCTTCATGCTTGCATAAATCACCGCAAATCACATTTCGCATATATTACTCATACTTGCAACATTCGCTAGATGGCTTGTGACTTTTGATATTTTTGTTGTTTACGGTTTTTCTTGCTGCCCCTTAGTTCTTAACCATTTGCATGACAGAAAATGCGCACTTTGCTACTTATTCTTGTAATTTTCCTCATTTAAATTCAGAAAATGTCAGAAATGACAAATACTAAATTTTCTGCATAGCATGTGATATACTTACTCTCTTTTGCGTTTAAGGACACACCACAGAACTTCATCCGTCAATGGAATACTAGTAACTCAGTGACCGCATATACATATATACGTACAAACAAATTCAAGAAAAAACACGATTATAAAAATTAATTTGAACTTTCATATTTATGTTTTTGCCTCTTTTTACTAATATTTAAGTGCTTATAATTCCAAGTTTTTATTCCAAATATGAAGATCTTATTAAAGATATTGGTAAACATACTTTACTCTGTGTTTAAAAAAGTTAGTGTATTAGTGGCAGAATTTCTTATCTCGTTCTAAACAAAAACATCTCTTGTTCCAAGGCACTAACTGTACATGTATTCTATACATACTAACAAGTTCTCTTGCAACACAAGTAAACAAACTCTTCTTTAGTTACATATTTTGCCAAGAGTTAACTAAATTTCATGTCTATTTTAATAGGTTGACTTGTTCACAATTTCACACAAAACAAACAAAATTAGACATCTTGAAGCCTACTTACGCCCCTTTGCTTAACCTTTTTGGTTTCTGTTGTCTACTGTTCTTATATATTCGCATACTCAATGACAGATTTACTGGTTTTGCATACTCAAGTGTCAAACAAAAGATGATAAATCGGTTTCGGTTGAAGATTGTACTTGTACAGTTAGTGCCAACAACAATATGCATATGTATACATCATATATATATTTTTTACTTTGAATGTTTACTTTTTACGCTCTTAATGGGTGATGAATAATAAGGAGCCTTCGCCGAGTCCAATGAGAGAGATAATGGATAGGAGAAGAGTAGGGACAGAAAACTAACCAGTTATTCAAATATTGGGATATTTATTTATGTGGGTAAGCCAATAAATCAAATGTAAAAAAAATATATATTTTATTTACAGCCTGTGAGCTGTAGACATAACAAGATTGTGTCTTTTTTTATGTGGACTTGGCGATTGCGATGAAAATGAGGAGGAAATAGATAAAAACCAAAACCTAGTGGAGCGAGGGACATCTTGATGAAAAAATGGATAAATATATAGAAGTGGAGGATGGCAAAGATTTATAAATGACAAATGCGGAGCGGCTATGTAACTAAACGCTTGCGGTTTCCTCTGAATAAACATCTTTCAATCCGCCATATTATAGTTACTCCCATAAGATATTAATTTTGTAATATTGGGTAGTCTTAAAAGTCTACTCGAATTTCTAATTAAACTTCAATTTATTTTTTTTATATTTATAATGAGCTTTAATGAACCAAATATGTACAATTTTGGTGGAACACTTTCTGCCATTTTTCCGCTAGAGACATTATTCCGTCAGTGTAAAACTTCCATTAGTTTAAATCGAAATTTCGAAATTTCCGAAACGGAAGCGAGCGACTCATTGTTGTGTTGCACGAACTGATACAGCATTGTCTCCGTAAACTTCACAAATCTCATTGGTGGCTTCCCTTTTTGTACGAAAATTTCAAAATATAGCGAATTTCTTCATTATTTTCACCAGTAGCTCCAAATATTCAGATAGGTATTTAGCAGAACTCTTGAAGTAACGTGTTGTACCAAAACAAACTCCTTTGAAACTGATTCCGGGAGATGTTATACAGGTAAGTATCGATTTTTTTGTAAACAAAATATGAATGGTAAAGCCAGTAGATTATAGAGTACAAATTGATTATAGAGTCTAAATGAGCTAGCTAAGCACTCATGTCTTTATGTTTGTGGATTTGGGAAGTTGCAGAAGTTGCTTGCAAGTTTTGAGTTGATGGGAAACGCGGTTTGACATTGGTATTTGAATATAAAGTTTTTCTATTTTCAGCAGCCACCCGCAAACATTTTCCGATTTCTCTATTCCTTCACTTCGTCTCGTCAGTGCCTTCGTATTTGCTCTAAGTATATACCGGAAAAGCGAAGTACCGATGCATCAATGATATACAGGAGATTAACTGTTATGGCGGTGACGACAGATGCAGCGACAACCCGACGTTTTATCGCATTTGAGCATTGGCGCCAAGCCAAGTGAGTGCCAAGAGATTTGTTATTTTTAGCAATTCATATCTTCCCAAGTTTATGTAAATATTGATTTGGAGCGTGTGAATAGCATGGATTTGCGATGCTGAATATCGCGTATTGGAGAGGAAAGAATTGTAAAGCAAAGGAAGCAATTAAATGCGAGACCACTGAAAGCTGGCGAAAGCTGACAATTTCTATGCAAAATCCGGAGAAGCGGAAATTGGTTTTTCAGAGTGAATTTAATTATTTCACAGCAAAATTTTGTACAAGTAAATATCACCACAGCTATTTCTGCAACTTTTTTGACACTCATCTTTTAGCTCCTAGCATGAAAAATGAGCTTTTAATTGCAATGTCGTAGTTTTACTCAGTTTAAGTCACCTAAGCACTTTATTGTTTGAAGCAGCTCGACTAAAAGCTCAAAATTCGCTTAAGCCTTTAAATTTGATAATTGCTTTGCTGCAGCTAACTGTGAAGAGCAACACTGGGCGACTGTTTCTGAACTTTTAAAGCGTCGCATTGCATCCGCGGCGCCCTTAAAAAGAGACAGACACACAAATTACTGCGTGCCGGAACTGCGGCACAGCATTTCTCATCATTAAAGTTGCAAGCGCCAAAATTTTATGCAGCCTAGTCCTCTACTCTGCGACTACAAAAAGGGCCTGCAGAGCCCAGGGTACAAAGTGAGAGCGGATAATAAAGGAAACAAAAAGCACAGAAAAGTCGTTGGATAGGCATAAACGAGACGGTAGTGTTTGCTGATATTATTAATGCGACTATGCACAGCCGCAATTTGTGAATGCTTACTCAGACCAGGAACTGGTAAGTCCACGTAAGTACCTTAAACTCGCAGATATATGCCCATCATAGGGGCGCCCATTTAGCCAAACAAACGCACATCTTCATGTATAGCAAAAAATTATAAAGTAGCTTCGAGAAGAAATAAACGCGGTGCGTTGTAGAAATAGTTACCAAACGATCAGCATCAAGAGAGAGTGAGGTATAAACACATTAGCTGTTTTCACTAAAATCTGACAAAGCAACGGGAGGAGAGCGTATAGCGAATTGCATTGTTTGAACTTGAAGAAAATTATACTCTGTTTTAACTCGCGCTTTGAAAACTCTGATTTTTGTTGGCAGAATTTTTAATAAAAGCCCGCATCGTAGCTGCATTTGGTGAGACAGAAGAAAACGAATGAAAAGTGATTTCAGCACTGCGGATTCCTTAGATATAATGCCAGTAGAAACATTTCATCTCTTTTAAACACAGTCTCAGCCTAGGAGCAGAATACGAGCTCTCAAATGGCTTGAATACTTTTATGTATTTCCTATATACTCCATATTATCTGCACATATTTTTTATTTTTTCGCACTCGCTTTGCATATAAATAGTATTAATAGAGATAGTATAATATAAAAGTACAGTTCTTAACTAAATAAGATGATCGCAAATTAAATATTTCGCCTAACTAAAAATTCGATGTTTTTCAACTGTATTGATATTGTATTTCGACCATCATGAAATTGAACTAGACCGAAAAGTCCCAGCTTTGTACTAATTATAAAGCGTTTGTTAACGAGTTATTTGGGCAGCCCATTTCTCGCACCACATTATCACGTAAAACTGAACTTTGAAAAATGAGAGACGGGCGACTGTTTGAGAGTATATGCAGACTACTTTTAATGTAGCTTAAAACAAATTTTTGCCACTGCTGAGTGCAAGTACTGTTAGAGCCACAACTAGCATGGCCTAGCACTCTCTTTAAGTGCAAGTAATAGTTTACGGCTGCAATTCTTATATTTATTTGTGTCAGAGTTTTGATATCTCATGGGAATATATACTCATGTGAACATAGTAATTCACACACTTTCCTTATTTACATCTGTTATTATAGTTTTGATTTTTATTTACTGTTCATTTATCATTTATTACAAAATTTGGGGAATGAGTGTCAGTGAGCAAGGATGTGTATTCAAATAAGCGGCAACAAAGCACAAGAAATCTTTACATATGACTATAATCGCACCAAATGTTGCCATATCATTACGAAAATGGTTATATGACGACTCATATTCACTTAACGGAACTGTGTTGAATGCAGCAATAAGAAAAAGCCTAACGGTTGTAGTTCACATTAGGAAAGGCGAAGTCATAGCATAATATTTTTGCTTATGCCATATATCCTCTTTCTTCTAAGATACAATTTTCATATTTGTTTGGATGAAAAGCAAATTGAATGCAATAAAATGTAGTACGTAATTTCATATTTAGTATAATACAAAAAATATTGAAATGCATATTGTGTCATACAAAGCCCAAAACTCACCTTATTTTCTAAGCGCTTCTCAAAAACAAAAAAAAATATTTATAAATGAATGCGTGTGCGTGTACTTAGAATGTGTTCACAGTCTTCTTAGCCCATACTTAGACATTACACTTAGTTGCGCATATATTTTCCCTTTTGTCGAAATTACAAATTACTAAAGGTACCTCTGCTGCTGTTGCCCTTTTCCTGACTTTATTACGAACAGTAAAATTTGCTAAATTACGGACACTTATGTGGTTAAGCATATAGACGGTTAAGCTCAAGTGTGGCAACACCAAACGTTCACCTCGAGGCAAACATGATGTGGCGTTCTTTCCTGTCACCAAGTAACGGAAGAGTTTGTGCGACACATAAAATACAAAAATGACGTAAATTTAAGGGCACGTGCTCACATAGATTTTAGTTAAATGCGAGCAGATGCAACACGAGGGTTTAATAAAAACGATTAACCGCAAGCTTGAGGCTGCCACAAAATATATTTTGCTTATGGAAATAGGGCTTTCTTGTTTATGCACCACTGTTGATATTTTCTCACAATTTCATACAACGCATGAGGAACTTAAAGAGATTGAGTCGTAGAATTATGTGTAAAAAATTTTATTTGTAACTATTTTGAGAAATAATAAAAAAATTATAAAAATTATCCTTTACGACTATAGGTTAGACTTTGTCCTCGAAAACTTCTGAGTGAGTCGAGTATTGCAAGTGATAACATTTCTTATAGGCCAATAAATCCGCAAAAATAATATATTTTTATTCAAACAATACAATAATTTCTTCAAATGCCTTAAACAGCCAAATAAAATAAGAAAACATTCCTATTTCCATTATTTGGTTAATATTTACTTACATTCGGAAAGTATACGAAGAGTTCATAAATTTTTGCGGCTCATAGTGAATTTGGTAATATTTATATTGAAAGCAGCGAAGCGTAACATTTTTTTCATGACAAGAACTGACAGCAATTCATTAAATTAAATTTTCATAGTAAAATATGAAAAGTATGCATATGAATATATAAGCCATCTAGTCGAGAAGAATATGCAAGCGAATATATCAACCTAAACAAGTAAGGAAAGGCTAAAATCGGGTATAACTGATTATTTTGTACAGTTCTTACTCGATTTTATTCATTCTAAGCACAAATATGCACTCTTATAAGAAAAACACGTTCTCTTAATTTTATTAAGGTAGTTTACAAATTGACTGATGTATATGATATAAAGTCACCCGGATGTTAGAAAATGTTTATATAAGGTATATGGAAGGGGCTAATGGCGGTTTTGGCCCGGTTATACCCATTTTTGACAAACAGACATACTACTACTACAAGGAAAAGAATTTCAATTATATATTTCTATGTTCATTTTCATACTGGCGGTAGGAGTTCCTATAACATTTACGCTAGGCGAACTTGGCTGTTCTAGTTCAATTGATTTGGGAAAAACGTAAATAAAACCAAATATGCCCACTTTTTCAAATTATTTTTGCCCACAGATGCTCTTTTCTACTACGATCCACTTTACCAAATAATAGTTCCGAATCTTAATTTAGTTTTGTGGTCGTGGCAGTGGTCCGATTAGGCACATCTACGAACTCGTGTATAACTCAATAAGGTGATACGTGCAAGCGTTTGGTGAACAAAACCATTATACTCTGTTGCAACATGCTGCAACAGTATAAATACTTGAGACGTCGGCCACTTGCTCGAAATTGTGTTGGCAGCCTGGCTGCAAGCGCATGTCGTTAACCTCTTCAGTCATGCCAGCCAAATAGATGAATACGAACATAAATTACGAACAAAAATACCAGAAATTCCCGAAAAACTCGGCACTGCGCTCTAACAGATAACAAAGTTCCAGCCGCAGCTATTGGCCAACTGTGACACATTAGTCCGCTCTATTCCTCCACCTTGCCATCAACGTCGCAGCCGTCGGCCTTGTTTTTTTCCTTCCGCGTTCAGCGAGCTGCCAGCTACTACCGTCGGGTGTTAAGACACTGTCATAGTTGGCTGACGTTAACACCGCAACTCTCCCCACTGCCGCAGACGTTGCTGCCGTCGGTTCATTGTCCTATTGTCCTTAAACATGGTAAAGGCGTTTGCTTTTTTTTATTTTTGATGGTTTTTGATTTCCGTCTGTTTTGCTTACTTTTCGGTGTTTCTGGCTGATGCACTTGCAGATTTTTTCTTTTCATTGTTAGAAAAAGCTGCCGGCTGCAGTGACAGCTTACTAATTGCCAATTTTCTCACTCAACTATTTACATGCCAAGAAGAGCCCACACTGTAACAAGAAAAATATAACGTTTCTGTTCACCGCGAATCAACCTGTAGCCATGCATAAGTGAACATAAGAGTGGAAAATTGTTCTCACGTTGAGTAAATTCGAAAGGTCGAAATTGCTTTTTGGTAATAAAAATGATAATAATAATTAATATTTAAAGGAAGAAAAAGAAAGTGCTTAAGATGTTAAGAAAGTTTAGTTCATATACGATCCTGTCTTTGAGTTTTATGGATGTTCCTGCACATGCAATTATTTCAACTTTATTATTCTCTATTATTATAAAAAATAATTGTTTAAAAGTTGTCAACGTTTATATGTCCGTATTCTCTTTCTGACCATCTGCATGCTCATCACTTATTCGATTATTCAAAAACAAATTTTGTCCGTCTGAATATCAATCCAATTTGCCAATTTGGTGAAAAAAATGAGTTTCTATAGGCAAGGATCCTTAAAGTCCACTCAGTCATATATTCGTCCAACACGAGCACGGTCACTATTCGGCTACCGGCGTAATTTTTTTATTTGCATATAGTTTGCACACCTGTCCACCGTAAGTGTCTTGGCGGCCTTCAAATGATTAGACGGGGTGAATGCCTATACATCCTGTCTTTTATTCCGCTTTACAATACAGAATATTAGATATGTAGTCGACTTATACATTTAATGGTCTGACAACAACCACCTTGTCATAAAAGTCCCAAAACGGCAAACTATTCCTTTGTCGTTTGCATTATACCATATTAGGTGAACAGGTAAGGAAATAGAAATTCTGTGGCAATTATTACGTTGTTAGCATTTTCCGCCTAGGTGGCACTGTTATCGGGCTAAACTTATTGTCAAAGCAGAGCCAACAGCAGCACAGTAAAAGAAACATAATTATAAAATAGCAGCAACATTATGTTCATAAAATTGCTCTAAGATAAAGACAAAGTTTTATATTATCAGGATTTTCCAATAGGAGTAATAACAAGTACGGAAGTGCTAAGTTTGGGTATAACCGAACATTTCATACCCTTGCAACTTGCAAGGTTTACGGGGTAATACCTTTAGGTACATAAAGCTTGTTAGTTATATGCGTTCTGCGCAAGTTCTCACCCAAATTGATTCATTCTATGCGCAAATGTACCGTTATTAGAAAAACTCGCTGTCTCAATTTTATTAAGTTAACTCACATATTGGCCGATACATACGGTACACAGTCACCCGAAAGTTCGAAAATCATTATATTAGGTATATGTGGGCTAAAGGAAGTATGGGGGTCAACCCATTTGTAGAATGCAGACATACTTGTACTACTATCAGAAAAGAATTCTCTTTGAATTTCAGTTATAAATCTGACGCAGTGACCAATTTTTTTGGTGAAAAATGAACTATAGGTACTGCGGTCCCAATATTCGGTACGCAGGGACAGTTTTTGTTGGATTTAGCATTTTATGTACTGGTTCGAAGATGTTTTAACATTTCAATTTGATTTTATTCTTCATTAACATCAAGGGAAATGACTTTTGCACATGTTTCTTAACAACAAAAACTACAACAGTCTTAGGCGACCCGTTGTAAGTGAATCCGATCCACTGCTGCTGAAGTTCTGGCTAAGGCTATTGTAATCATTGAAAATATTTCATTGAAGAAATCTGAATAGTTGAGTTCGAGTAGAATGAAATTTCTTTCAATGAAAGTTATCTTATTAAGGATGTTCTGAAATATACTGGGTAGTTGACTTTAATATTAAAGAATATTTGTGAAAACACATTCCAACACATGATGATGTAAACCACCATACACTATTTCAGTAGTTTACAGTTTGCACAAGTCAGCACGAAATGTTCAAAAGTAGATATAATTTTCGGAATCTTTTGCCAATGATGGCTGAGGTTATCTCGACGTTGGAAAATCATGGCAAAGAAGAACAACCTTAGTTTTTCTCAGCATTTTTTCCAAACTACTTCAAAGTAAAAAGAATAACACAAAAGAGTCGGAAAGGTAAAAGTGTGAAAATTGAATTTATAAAATTATTTGGTGAGTCTTGGAAATTGTCATCCACTTTGCTTACATATATATTTACCTGTGCGCGTCGAGAGGGCTATTCTTATTCTTCCTCTGACAACGTCTTTTGCGGATCTGTTTGTGGCTGCTGTAAGTTTCCACAAGATTTCTGAAGTACTTACAGCACAAATAGTTCAGTGTCCGAATGGAAACTACAAATTTAATGATGGCGGCGAACAAACACTCAGCAGTAAACGTATATAAAGGAATGCTGACTTCTGCTACCGTTGACGATGTCTTTCGCTCGAGCCCCAGTTGTTGATACTCACACAAGTCATTTAAGTACCCAGCAAACTGCCGCTGCCACAACCTAGAGGCCTAATGTCTGGGAAGAGGAAAGCACACGAATGTCATATTCCTACGGAATTAGCTGCAGAGACACCGCAATTTGAAGTGAAAAGCGTGAAAGCAAAGTGTCACTTAGCACGCAATTTATGCCTGTAACTTACTGCTAGTTCAAGTGGTTAAAGTGCATAGCAGGAAGATTTTAGCGATGAGTGAATGCATTTATATCGGAATGTCCTCGCCTTCGCTATCTCAGCAGTCGCTTAGTTCACGGAAATTTGATTTTGTGTGTGTATTGCTTATACAGTTGTAGGCCTGAGTGTGACAAGTTCAAGTGCAAGATAAATTTTAATGCGACGTAGTTGTCATTATATACTTTAGTGGTTCTGACTTACCACTCTGCCAGCATAGAAGAATTATAAAATAGTTTCATAAAGCTGAAAGCTCTTATGTTTGTATATTTCGGGGACGCCGAGCACCACCTTTATAATTATTAGATGGAATGAGTGCAAAGTAGGAATACACCAATGTTTAATGTTGTGGAAAATATACTATAAATAATTTAGTTCACTATATTTATTCCTATTGGGTATGTGAATGTTAAAGTTTTCAGGACGAGGGTAAAAGATGAGAGAAACGAAAATGGAAATCTCTTTTCTTCACTTCGTTTACGCAGAGAATTGTGTGAACTAAAGGTAGTCTAGGTCTATGAATAAGCAGTTGCAATAATGAATTGGAGTATGCGGGCTTTCACTATATAAACTAAGCTTTCGCACCTATTTTTATGCTAAATTTACCGCGATTATCTTTACCTATTTTTTCTCATTAATTTATTCGCACTTTTAATTATATGCGCTTAAGATCGTACACTGTCGGCGAGCATGTAGTTTCCACTTGAATTGAGTAGCTGGTAGAGAGTAAAATTAGAAGGCAATGCCTCTTCGATGCTTCGAAAAATGAGCGAAGTTCAACTAACTTAACAAAATGACCGGCAATTGTGTCGCTATAATTTCCATTGCATGGTTCTCACTAATGCCTAATCAGACAACCGCCAGCTCATCAAAAGCATATCGAGAAATATGTAAGCAGAAGTGACGAGGAGGCCTATTATCTGTCTCCCAGATGCCTCTCAATGCAACGCATTTATAATTTGTTTATTTGCAAACTTGCCACTAACTTTTTTATGCTGTCGTTGAAAACATAATTTTTTTGCGAAAGTAAATACTCTCAATAAAACACAACTTAAATACCTTTAGTTGGCAAAAGACGCACAATGGCACTTTTATTTGAATTTAAAGCTCCTTTTATTCGTTTTCATTTCTAAGCGTACTTTTCTTCAGAAACTCAACTTTCTGCGTTCTGTTTCTGTAATTATTCAGCGTTTAGTTTGTCATTTTATTTTGCGTCGCCTTTTATTCTGTCCACTTTGTCATTTCATTTCACCTCGTCGTCTATTTTTCCAACCGACAAAATATTTGCTTTCCATTATAGTGCAGGCATTTCCTTTGTTATATTCATCAACTTGATCCATTTCAGCGGTTGCAAATTTAATTAACTCGATGCTGTAGTTCATTTGTAGTAATCTAGTGACCGTGACAGTAACTTTGTTAAATTAATTCACATTGCGGCTTCAGACAAACTTAAGAGTTCAGCAATGTCAATGTGTAGAGAGTTTGGTTTTAGTTACAGAGGTATAGTAGTGTTGATGGAAAATCTAGCTTTTTATTTTTATCAGAAATATTATTATAATGACCACGGTTCAGCATGACGTATGAGTAACATTTTGCACTTGCATTCCATTTAAGCCAACCGTTCAAAATAATATATATATTACATAAACAATATTTTAAATTTAGTTTACTTGTTCATATCTTTCACGTAGTATTTTATTTCACAGTTCGCCCTCCGCACATATTGTGGCAAATTGAATTGCAAATGCGACAACTATTCGTCAATGCGTAGAGGCAGCTCAAGTATTTTTTGCAAGAGTTAAAATTAACTTTTACAAAACGAATTCTCCGCCTGTTTGAGTCCTCTCAGCCACATGCCACCTCTCCATTGCTGGCGTATTTGCAATTCAATTTTCTCATGGGCTCGGATACCATTTGTCCATCAAGTTAACCGTTGCGTTCTGCCGTTGCATATTTTCGGAGGCACATGTGCATTTATGAGTTTAGAAACACTCATAAAAGTACACATGCCTGCACGAATATGTCAATTGTGCCCATATTCTTCTGCATAGCTCTCATGACATCGATTGCAGTGACTCGTTGGACAACCCAATGCTTCTTTAGTTATTTTACCATTTTATAACACAACAGTAACAGGAACAATATTTCAAAAACTTCTGAAAATTCCAGGAGGCATTTGTACCTAATATTTTCTGCTAGCTGTGAGTTCTTCACACTGTTGATAATGGAGAAAATGGGAAAGTTTTCTCTGAATTTCTACTTTATTACGACTTTTATTTAGTTTCCATCTAATTGTGGCACGTCAAAAAGCTGCAATTTGCGAAAACGCTGCGGCATTTGAGTTGTGTGGTTTTGCCTCATAAGTGATGTTTTATGATCAGGACAAAAATAAATAAGAACAGTTAACTCAAATGACAATCGGCCAAAAAGCAGCCAAATGCTCTCGATTCTGTGGCTAATTAGCCAAATTTCCAAGAATCATATTTGCGAATAGAAAAAGCAACAATATTGTTCGTGGACCGAGTGTCGCAGTGTTCCTCACATATCTGTGTATATATGTGTGATGCTTGGTGTCCTTCGGAATTTCATTTAATGCAGCTGGCAATACACTTTGAATGAGCCTAGTCTTAAATACTTGTTCTCAATTAACTGATTATTTTCGAAACAATTTTGCGGTCAGGCTGGTTTAAGCATTTTTCCACCGTTTAAAAAAGTCATATATTTTCTCTAAATTTTGCTGTTCATTTCATAAAACACACGATTTCAATTTAAAACTGTCACATAGAAAATCGCTCGTCAAATAGTTGCCACAATTATTTGCAATCGCACTTCTGCCACTTGGCTTGTAACATTTATTATTTTTTTATTTTTTTATTAATCGCCAGCACATTTAATTTGTTTTCAAATAAATGCCAATATCGCAAAATAAGCGTACATATATTTGTATTTGGAGAGAAGAAAAAACTTTATTTATTTTAACTCTTAGTAAAAGGTGTGAGCCACCCTCTCTGGCAAATAGCCATAATGTTGCATAAGTGTTAGAGTGGCCTTTGGTTTAATTGAATTGTGGTAAAGCAATTAAAATGATCAATGCTTATCGAAAAATATTTTTTTGTTAAGTGAGTGTGCGTGTTTAAAAGTGCTCGTTTTTTATGATAATCTTTTGAATTAATTATTTAATTAAGTTAGCTTCTCTGAAAAGATTATTACGAAACAGTTGAAATTTGTGTTTTGTTTTTGATACAAGGAGCGTTCCAAAGTAAACAGGATCTAGCCTTCCCCTGCTGGCGCCATCTATATGTCGACTTGTGTTTGTTCTGCTTTTTTTTTTTAAGTCCTGTTTACTTTGGAACGTACCTTGTATGACTTAGTTGCATGTAAGCTCCTTTTCATCGAAAAAATGGTTTGTTGGCAATCCCCAAACACCGAAGTGCGTAGGCCTGACATAAGTACTTAATTTTGGCTGTTCGCTGCAATCACGAAACAAATGTGGTGGAAGCCGTAGTTGGGAAAATTGGAATTCCCCGATTATTCTACTTGCCACACACTCGCACATCTTCTTGCCGTAGTTCTTAGTTTACGTTTTGGCATTGGCTATTGTCCCCGAAGAAATGATTCCACTGAAATATTTTAAATTCAAACTCTTTGAGGCAAACATCGGAAAAAACTGTGGGAGGCCAAACACAGCAGGGCGTCAATAAATTTGAACGTGTGTCAAAAAGTATAAATCAACAATAATTGTTGTTTTTGCACGACTGGTCTTCCGCATCTAGAGCAAAGCAAGCTGATTGTTTGTGTCGTTTTCCAGCACGAAAATACGGATGTAAACATTTGAACCGGTATACAACCACACTCATAGGTAATGCTATCCATCAGTCGCAGAGTAGGAGGGGAATGATAAGGGCAGTATTTCTTACTCTTGTAGCAAAATATAAATTGCATATTTTAGAGCTGTTACACCTACAGGGAGATTGAATATTGCTTACAAAAAGCCGCAAAGGGTTTGCCTTCCACCTGTGGATACGAAGTTGCCGCTCATAAATGATATCATGAAGGCGGAGAAAAGTTTTCGAACTCCCACGAACAAACGCAGCGTGCTGAATTTGATAAACCTGGTGATATTATGCAATCAACCGGCAGTAGAAACGCGGATCTTTTGTGATTGTAAAGTCGCGGTAAATAACAGTTAAACCCTGCGCAAATTACAACAGTCAACAGTCCCCACCTCATCCTCGCTTTCCAATTTCTTTCGTATCTTGTGTTTTTCGTTCCCAAGGTGGCACTTAACTTGCTTGAAACATTACTTGTAGTCGGGGCGTGACTTAGCGCTGAGACCATATTCCATACAATTTATTGAGCCGTAAAGACACAGATTACACTTTCAAGTTGGCATTGTTATTATACCTTCCTCTTTGGTATGCATATTTTGCATCCACCTGCCAGTAGGTTTTACTTTGTTCCCCTTTCATTAAAGCGCAAGCTCAAACACACATTCCTCAAGTAAGTAAGTTAAAAATAAAAATTTTGTCTGTTACTTGTCTGTTTTGTATTCATTTCTCCACCTCTCCCTTGAATGTTCACTAATCGTCGCTTTTAATTTCTACATTTCCCCAAACGTCTCAGCCTGCCAGCTAATGTTTGTAGGTAGTATTTGCCATAAGGCGGTGTTTATTGTTGTTGAATTCATTTACATTTATTTAAAATTTCGCTTAGTCTTTCGGATTTCAATTATTTGTACAAGCCAGCCAAAGTTTAATTAAATTTCAAATGATACAAGCAATAAAGAGAGGGAGGGGACAAAAAGTTTAATTTCAACATTTCCGACAATTGTGGTTATTTTCAGTAATTAAGTGAATCCGTAATTTTTCATTATCTTTCATCTGAGCTGTTAATTGTTTAACATTTCAAATAAAATTTCTTGAAAAATAAGAGTACTTATCAAAATTTAGGTTAAAGAGTGCCGCTAAAATATTTGAAATCTTGTATTATTAACGTTCTGTGAAAATTGGCCAAATCTAAAGAAAAATTTGAAATTATAAAAGTTTTGTGTTAATTGTGCTATTAATCTTAAGTGACTGAAAATGAAGTTTATACTCGTATAGGTACTTTAATAAAAGTACTCAGTAAACGAAAAGAACATGAAGCAGAAAAATGCTAATTTAGTGTCTTAATTTAAACGTTTAAATCCATTTAATTTAATTCGTTTTACTAGGTGTTTTAATTTTAAGCTTATAAATTACTTAAAAATTACTGCATTATTGTGTTGCTCCTGCATTCTAGTAATTTCTTTGAAATTTTTATGTATTTATTTCTTTTTATTTTGTAATAATTTTACAAATAGGTATCTACGTAAATAAGTCAGACTTAATTCACCTCCTTTTACATTCATTAAAAAATTAATTGGATTTTATCAAAAGATTCAACACCTCTCCGTTCGCAGTAAACACTTTCACAGTTTAGTTGAGCTGTCAGCCAGACCTTCGCTTCCGGATCGTAAAACGGCTGATTAGAGCACGTAAACAGCCATCACTTGCGCTGACGGGCAGCAAATGCCGAGCAATTGCGATGAATATCTAAAATTAAATTTATCAGGGAATAAAGAACGCCACAATAAAGACAGGGGGATGTAGAAAAGATGTCTGATAGCTCCTTTCGCCGGACTGACGATTGCTATTGCTTTAAACAAGTTCTCACAATTGAAGAAACGAATTCACTTAACTGTCAACTTTGCATGCTTACACCAGGCTTTACGATTTCTGCACATATATTGGTCATCTGGTTTTACTTCACAGCCCGCCATTTGCTTTTTGTGTCCTCTTACTGTGGTGCTAAGACTTAAAACAGAGAAAGAGTGTGAAATGTGAGAAACCATAAAGGCTAAAGTAATTATAACTCAGGAAATGGTCATTTCCAAGAATCTCCGCTCATTTCCTTTGAGCGGTGAGCCAAAGAGTAGGATGTAAATATTAAAACACAAATATAAGTACATATGTATAACCATAAAGGGTGTATTTCTGTTTAATAAATACTTTGAGATAAGAAAATTTATTTGGAAACTGAAAGTACTAATTGTAACCCTATTAACACACACCACATACACCATACGAGTTTTTATGTTTTTAAATACAGGGTAGGCCATTTAAAGTTGACCCATTTGTTTCTAAAAAAAAAGAACAAAAGAAAACAATGTTTTTTGTTCATTTCAAAAATAATTTATTTTGCTCCAAGGGGATTTGTTTCAGCTAATATTTAAAAATTATATCGCGTAAATGGGCACCTTTAGCTTTGACAGCTAAATGCACTCTCTTTTCGACATTTTCCATGACTTTGGGCAATGTTTCGGATGATATGGCGGCTGTTTCACGTCGAATGTTGGCTTTCAGTTGAGCTAAGGTCTTTGGCTTATTAGCGTATACCTTGGATTTCAAATAACCCCACAAATAAAAGTCTGGTGGCGTCAAATCTGGTGATCTCGGTGGCCAGTCAACATCACCATTTTTCGATATCAATCGCCAGGGGAAAAATGGTCGCAATAAATTGATTGTTGGTCGAGCTGTATGGCATGTAGCCCCGTCCTGTTGAAACCAGAAGTTATCCATGTCATTTTCGCGAATGATGGGTATCACAAAATCCGTTATCATGGCTCGATAACGCTCACCATTGACTGTTGTCGTGGCTCCATCATCGTCTTCGAAAAAATACGGTCCGATGATCATATTCGCGCAAACACCGCACCAAACTGTTACTTTTTGGTCGTAAAGAGGCTGTTCTTCAATTAATTGAGGATTTTCGGTGGCATAAAATCGGCAATTTTGCTTGTTTACGCCTCCATTCAACGAGAAATGTGCCTCGTCTGACATGATGAGTTTTCGCCAAAAGTCAAGTTCGTTTTCAGCCATTTCGATGGCCCATTTGCCAAAATTAAGGCTTCGCGGATAATCAGCTGGGTTTAGTTTTTGTGCCATTTGAATTTTATATGGAAACATCTTCAAATCTTTATGAATTATGCGTCGGAGAGTGGTGCGAGAGATGTCTAATTCCTGAGAGCGGCGATAACTCGATGTCGATGGAGTCTCCTCAATACTGGCTCGTACAGCTTCGATATTTTCATCAGAACGTCTTGTGCGTTGTCTGGATGCATGACTGGCATTACTGAGATTACCGGTGTTCACAAATTTTGCGTATAAAGACTTAATTGTGTTCTTAACTGGAGCACTTTTCACTTTATTTTTTTTGCGAAACGCACGTTGAGTTAACACAATTGAAAAGTTATTTTGAATATAAAGCTGAACAATTTCAGCGCGTTCTTTTGGAGTGTACTGTTCCATGGTATAAATTGTCTTCGAATGACGCTTCTAACGCGGTATGACATTAGCCGATTTGTCAGCGCTGTTAAAAGTTACAGCGTTGCCAGATGGGTCAACTTTAAATGGCCTACCCTGTATATATTATGTAATCCTAAGTTTTCGTAATGCCAAAAAAAATTCAAATAAGAATGCTGATGGAGAAAAGTTTCTTTAAAAACAGAACGGTTTGACGTTATACAAATTTAGAGAAAGTATTCTTAGTGATGAAATTATGTTGGGCTTAGCTACTGGGTAAAACTTAAGTATCAGATATCTGATTTATAATAACAATATCTGCTAATTACTAGAATAAATATTTTAAATTCTTTTGTTTGGCTGAACTGACGTTAAATCCCATGCGGTTATGAGAATTCGACTCATATATGCTATAAGAATAAAAATGTTTATATTTTTACTCTTCGTCATTATTTTAAGTACTTGTAAAAGCTTCGACACAGTGTGAATCATCCCCTGAGCAGGCTTCATTAGCACTTTTGCCTGTCAGCTGCTTCTCAAATTACCTTAATTTACTTAAGTGGTTTAATCTGATTGACTAGGCTCCTTAAAATTTAATCTTCTCCTTAGTGGTGCGTGTGGCTTACTGTCAATTTCATTCGACTACGCTGATCTACACTAATTTCTCATTTGAATAAACAGGTCAATCGAAGGAGCTGGCACCAAAAAACATGATCTTACGGCATGGGTATAGCTAGTCTGATGTCTGGTCACGGTGGCAATAGGTACTAGTTGAGGAAATTTCGGAAACACTGGTTTGTACATATTTTTTGTAATATTAGTGCATATGTGAAGATATTTATAGGATAAATCATTATTAATTATTCTTATTTTTCGTAGCTTCGTGCAAGTTAATTTTTTAAATTATAGAATAATTTCTTTGCAATATTATGTGCGACAACTTTCTAAATATTATGTTGAATATGCGCAAATATTTCTGTGTCAATTAGACTTACTTTTCCTCTCTATTCAATAAACACTCAAAGCAAATGAGCAAATGTTTATAGTAATTATAATGCAAATTTCTTGTCGTCGGCGTGTTATGGCGTATTTCGGGTTGATTCTATAGAATTCAAGCAAAAGTTTCTCAGACTAAAGGACTTTTGGTGAGATAATATATATACTAGGAGAATAACATACATACTTATATATGTGTTCCATAATATGTTTGATATGTTGTACCAATAACCAGAAACCTATTAATAGCTATGCTTATCCATTGCGCAAAACTCCGACACTTATTCTCTACCAAAATAAATTGGCATATTAGAATTAATTATATTCGCAATATTCCTATGCCTATCACGTGCCTGTTTTATGATGCGGAGGGTGTCTGAAGCTGAAAATAGCATACACTTCAGTTATGTTAGGCTGGAGCTTAGAATACGCGCTACATTCTTTTATTCTATTTTAGCCACATACATTTTTACACAAGTTATTCGATGCCTTCTTGTGCATTACTTGTTAGCTCACGTTGATTCACCTCCTCCTTGAATATTTTAACTGAAATTACATTCTAAGAATTACTAATAACATATTGTTCTTTCGTCTGTGTTATTAAATTTCACCTTTTCTACTTATTAATGTTGAAAAAGACATTTACATTTAAAACAAAAATAAATAAATTAAATACTGATGTGCAATATTTTGAATTGAAATAGCCACAATTTATATCTTTATATAATTCCAAAATAATTGAAATATCAAAAAATGTTTCTTTTTATTTGAAATAGCTTCATTATTCTTTCTTCTTGACTTAAAATCTAAAGATTTTTCGATTCCAACTAAACATAAAACCTCTTGAAAAACTTCATATGGAAGCACGTTCTTGCTCATTAATCACACTGAAAACTTTCTTATAACTGTTCAGTTCTTGTCACTCACGTCTGTTCCCTGTCTTCCTACGAATTGTATAACTTTTTGTCACTGTACAGTTACATGCTGCAACATTCCACTTTGTGTTCAAATAAATACATATGTGTTCTAAGTATGGCGAATTTAAGTATTTTTGTTTACTTTTTCTTATTTCTTGCGCTTCACGCCCCTTTGAACATTAGAGATTACTATCTGCTTCTTAGCGAAATTTCTGGACCCTAATATGGAAGCTTATAAGTAGAGACTGTTTTATTGTAGAACTCTGCATTGTTGTCATAGGAAACCGTTGAAGCTCCTTCAACTCTTGTATTTTGCTTTAGTTTTCTTCCTATGAACATTTAAAATTCGTTACTCATTTTTTTGAAGGTGTTTACGGGACTTCGAAAGAACAGATGGATACGAGCTTTCTAGCAAGTACAGTGGGTGTTGCAGAGGCTAATCTGGAAGACGAATACATTGCTTTTTGTTGAATTTGTTTTGTGTTTGTTTTCTTATACTCTTTTAACATGTTGCTACATAGTGTAATAGTTTTGTACATGTAACTAATATCAGGATTTTCGAACATCCGGCTGAGTTTACTCTATATGAGTGATAATGCTATGTGAGCTACGTTAATGAACATTTTGAAACTTAAATTATACTAACAAGGTGAAATGAAAAAAATGAAATATGTTCAACATATACACTGCTGTTATCAAATTGAAAGGCCTCTTGTCCATTTCATCTCCTTCAAATTAATTCCCTCCCGCTGCCAACAAGTTTTGTAGTCATCATAGCACTTGGAAAAATCCTCTGTCGTGATAGCCATTAGAGAGCCTTCCTCGATTCCTCTTTTATATCCTCAATTGAGTCAAAACTGAATAGCCAGAAGTTACACGAAAGTAAATCACATGCGGCTCGATATTAATAATAATACTCTTATAAATAAAAATCTGACACACACATTTGCTAGTATGTTCACGAAGTTGTAGTAACTAAAAGACAACGGCAAGGCAAGTTGAATGGCCGTAGACGCCAAAACCGTCTCCCTTACTGACCGCGTATCCTTTGACCATCCGCTGCGACAAGCAAACCAGATGTGAAACGTTGTTGACAATGATCACTACATGCACCTCATGACTGTGTCTCTCCACATGTGAGGGTCCCTTATTTCGACTTCAAGTTTGTCGCCATTGTCGACCAGAAGTGGTCGAGTGCCAGTTATTATCACTTCAATGGCCTTTTCCATGTTTCTGTCATTCACAACTCATTTAAGGGTGATGGTGTTGGCCCTTCTGTGGTGCCCTCCATTATTTACCGTTCACGTTCACTTTCAGTGGCATAATGATAATGATTTACCACAATTTGTTCGACACGAAGATAAATGAATTGACTAATTACAATTTGCTACCACATACAGAAAGTTTTACAGAAAGATAATAATAAAAAATTACCTTGTAAATTAGTAACTTTAAATAATTAATGCATTAATAAATTTTTTAATATAACTAAAGAAATGAAATAACAAATATATTATAAGATAATTGTTCTGTAGAAAGCAGAATTGGTAAAAATCGGTATAATTTTCCGGTTAAATTGCCTTTTCATAACTAAGTGTATGTATTTAATTCGCTTATATAATTTATTTTCCTCTCATTTCAAATTTTCCCTATTATCTTAATGATTCCACAAATACATAACAAGGACCGACACCGCTTTAAAGCTTCCGAAGTTCAGGTTTTTTGTGAGCTCATGAGTAACGTAGTTCACTCAGTGTATTCGCCAAGACGTAATTCTAACTTAAGGTTGGTTGGAAAAATCGATATTTTTTTTATTGCATTTTCTTAAAGTATATCCCTTTAAGATTATTTCTTGTAAATTTCATAGAGATCTGAGCACTAGAACCAAAGTTACAGCTGTCAACAGCGCGCTCCTCCCATATGCCCCCAAGTACGTGCCAAAACTTTAAACGCGATTATCTCGAAATGATGTTTTTTAAAAAGTACCGTTGCGGTGAGCAAGGTTTCTAAAGAACCATGCGACCTATCGGTCTAATTTTTTGCTAGCTACTTGAAAACTACAATATCTCGTACTTGAACGAAGGATTTTTTATTTGAAACAAGAGTTTTTTTTTGGGAATGAAAAAAATGAATTTTTAGACACACAAAAATCGATCTTTTCAGTAAAATCATCACCACTTGCGTAAAAATGTTTATTTCGCCAAATCCTTCGTTCAAGTACGGCGTTATAATATAAGCTAAAGAAAACTCTTCTTTTATTTGACTGCAGATGAACCATTACCTACTTATCATGCTCACCGCAAAGCGTCACAGAAAAAAAGTGTATCGACACAACAGCTGTAGTGCCAACAAATGGGCACATTTTTAACTGAAAAATTAAATTAAACAACTTTAAACATATATAAACATATCAACAGGGTTCAATTATTATTAAAAAATCCCGCCTTTGCAAAAAAAAATCTTAGAAAAACCGATTTTTTTTAGAAAATAAGTGTATATAACCCCTTAAGAAGAGCTTACCAAACTAACGAACTTGCAACTTCAACGAATTCTATGTCTTCCAACAATTCAAGCGGTTCAGAAGGATTGGTTTGTGTACATTTTCACCATAATTCGCATTTTCGGTTTGCCACCAAACGCCAGCATTTGTCAGTCTTCCGGCAGCCGGAGAGCCGCTGTGAACACTTCTAGTGGCATAGTAAATTTCTGGTTGGTGAAGTGAAGTGTCAGCACGTGCCTACATGACTCTTTCTATGTGGGCATTATTACTTACTTGAAGCAGTTCTTAGCGGTCGCAAAGCAACCAAAAGTTTTCAGACCCCGGGTACAGCGCCAACTTGAGCGAAGTCAATATCTTTGGAAATATCTCAGTAATCACGTGGTTCACTACGGGAGTATTTCTTAGATTACTCGTAAAACGAAGATTCAATATGTTTGTTGTTGCAACTTCAATGGTTTTGCTTGCACTGTATATGAAATGTTTGGTGTTTTACAAATACACTTCATTCCGATATTTATGGAATATCGATAGTTTAGTTTAGTCTTTTATTTGGCTTAAATACTGTTGAGTGCCTTGCAGTAGTTAAGAACTTATTGAGAATAATTCAAAACTACATGATATTTAAGAGCAAATACGCGGAAGAACAGTTTTGCTTTTCTATGTGTCTCCTAAGCGCCAAAAATTACTTTAAAGAAATAAAACTTACTTAATCTACTTCAAAAAGTTCTTTTTAAGTCAAGAAATTAAAAGTAACTGGCATGAAGTGGTATTCTTTCCAATTTTTCGGGCTATTGAAGAAAGTAGTATTTCTGTTGTTGAAAGTGGCTTTTACTCGTAAGGTTGGTTGCAATATGTTGGAAGTAATTTAGTAGTTTTATTTATCTAATATTGTCGTTACATACAATATAAGTCGAAATCTTAGGTTTATGCAGTTCATGGGTAACTATAATGAGAGAACTAAAGAATGGGATTCAATTTCGGCAGATATAAATAACTTAATTGAACAATATATAAAATTGAGATAAAATCACTCCCTTTTACTTCGCATTTTCCTCTCCAAATTTGCATGAAACCAGAAAATACTTTTCAAGTACCTAATCTTTTGTCGTCTGGTCATAATCACGACGCAATAAAAAGTGAAATTACACTGACAACCATTGACATTGGATAAAGAGAAAACAGTTGTGGTGACAACAAAAGAAGCAAAAGAGGAGCCAATTGCCAAAGTATTAATGAAGTGGGAAAATTAAAAAGTCATTAACTTAATTACACCAAATTACATCGGTAAAAATACTCGCGGCGAGTAAAAATTGTTAGTAAGTTGATTATTGGCTAGCATCGTTTGTGCTTTGTTTACTACTATGACATTCGCTAGTGGGATTTATCCGAATTACTCTTCTAAATTAAAGGTGATCGAATTAATTTCGAGGTAATTAAATTAATTACTTGATGTAAGAACATATTCTAGTAAATTGTGTGAAAACGCACAAGAAAGCCAGCATATGTCCGTGAGCTAAATTCAACTTCACAGATGTCGAGGTCTTAACGGCGCTGTGTAAAAGCAAAGTCATTTCATAAATCCAGAGAGAACTAATAAGTTATAAAATGAAATCAAGTCTCTTAGTGTTATGGATCTGTCAAATATTTGTTAAGGAGTCAATGCTTCCAGGGGTCAATAGTTTTTGTAAGAAAATATTTTAAAAGATTTACAGAAGTTAACTCAGAATTTCTAGCCTACTAGTTATTACAAAAATGTGATTAATGAGTTAGCTCTGGGAGATATTGGGGGACCTTACGAAATGGCAGGATGTTCAACATTAAAAAAATTCGTTGGTCTTACTCTTAAAATTTTCAAAAAGTTAGAACAAATTTTCGTCCAAAAAATACTCAGATATTGGCAATATATGTCTCTAAATTCGTTTAATTTTGTCATCTCATATTTCGCAGGGAAATTAAATAATGAAGAAATAAACGAACGAATAAAGCCAAATAAGGTTAAATGAAGTAAAACATAAAGGCATCGCTCCAAAAAGTTTCTCTTCTTCAACTGACAACAATAATAATACTACCAAATAGCAATAAAAGCAACTAACGAGACGTACGACTTCAAAAGAACACTGCTTACACACATATGAAAGGTAGAGCAGCGAACTTAAAAAAAAGGAAAAATAATAATAAAAGATGTCAAACAACTTGTTGGAAAATAAAAACGTGAAATAAAGTTTACCACATCCGCAAGTTCATATGGTTATATGTATGGATATAGGTAAGCGAAGAAAGGGAAAATGAAGTGTGAAGGAGAAGAGAAAAAATAATAATAATGGAAAGTTTATCTGAGAAAACCGACGAAAGAAAACACGGAGGCAACATGCGGAAAAGTCAGTAAGTGAAAATAAGACCAATTAAAATGAATGTAAAGGGAGAAGGTTCTGATATTCTCAGTCATTCATAAGCAAAAATGTCAACTCGTACAAATTTTCAATATATATACTTTATGCTTAAATGGAAAGATATTCAATAGTTGAATAATTACTACAATTCTTTTATATGCGACATTTTAATACAAATATTTATTCGACTTTATTAAAATTAAACCAAATGGATCTATAGTCAAAGTTGCGCTTCATGTGGGTAAAGCAAAATAAAGACTCTTCACACTTATTCGCTCATGTTATTTTTGGAAAATATGCAATGCTGATATTGACTTGACTATGCAAATATTGATGATTTATGTGTTAATGTTCTACAGTCATGTCCACGATGAACAAAAGAAGAGGACCGAGCAAAATGTATTAAAATGTGTCTCGAATATCAATCAAGGTTTACACATTTGCACTTGCATTATTATGCACATGCACTTGCTCCCAATAGGAAATATGGAAAGCTTTATTTTTTCCTACCCGAAAATGCTATGATTATAAAATAAGTATAATTTTTTTCACTAAGTGCTTTACAAATAATGTTTAGTTTTTTCTGGTGGGCTAATGAGTACATTTTTCCAAATGAGGGCAAGGAACTTAAAATGACAGAAAAATGAGAGGCTTTAAAGGACACTGCAAAAGGCATAAAGAGTGTTGGTATGTGTATAACGGATTATATTATAACAATTTTGTTCCTGCGAGTGCGGCAGAGACTTAACACATTTCTTCTTCGCTTTGAATGGGAGGATTAACACGATACAGCCATGTTGCCGGAAATAACAAACACATGTGTTTATGCATGTCTTCGATTCTTTCTTTAAAATCCTACAGACGGTTATGAAAAGGGCGTAGCTTGTTCCCTAGTGAGCACACAGAGTGAAATAATAAACGCAATTAATGCCGATGTTCGCTTAAACTCTTGAATGAAATATTAATTATGATGCATTCTACATTCCACTCACACACATGTTGGCATGAAATATTAATCGTATTTTGTATGTGGCATTATAGCAATTAAAGTGCCAGAAATTGTGAGTTTTTATTCGTAAATGCGTGAACTATATGAGTATGTATACGTGTCGAGAACGTCCTTACTATTCACTACATGGCTATGGCCACCATTTTATTTCATTCTTTTTGTTATAAATTGATGTTTTTGTGCTTCATTTGACGATGAGAGGGTTTGTCATCAAACTAGTGTCCACTGTCGTCAAAAAATGGTCGGAATCGGATTATCTTTCCCGTTAACTTTGTCGAAAAACTTTGTAGAAAAGGCTACTATAGATATTTTCCATTAAGGCTATTCTACAGATCTTGAGATTTTGCATTCATCCTTTTCTCTCAGCAAACAAATATTTATCGATTGTAGAAAGAAATTTTAATTCTTACTCTTCTTCATCAGTGGGAAATCTGTTGCAAATATGTGTATACTTTTATTATAGAGTCCGGCGGAGAAGGACCGATATCGGAAGAGGTGCAAGGCAGAAACAGTTTCTGTTTCACAAAGGAGTGGCATAGTCCATTCATCCCAATTCATATTGTGTGTGCTAAATGCTTTTTTGTCGTATTTGCCATATTTTGCTTAGCTTGCATAATTGCCATAATTCTTGAATGTGTTATCGATGAAATGTGAAAGGAAGGGAATAAAAAAATCGCAGTGATTACAGTTGTTATTGTTTTGTAGATAAGAAGAGTTTAGTAAGACGCACAATCACACTTACATGAATCATTCATCAACAATTACTAGCAACAGTTGCAAGCATGTGTAAGCGACATGCAATTATTGTCACTCATACGCACCGTCATACTTCCCGCCCGTAACCCGTTGAGTTATAAGAAAGTAAGGGATCTTTCATTGAAAAATTATGTACGATGCCGCTGGTTGTTGAACAGTGAGGTAGAATTGATTGAGGAACTAGGAAACTGGGGAAGTGGCTTAAAAGAAAATTGAATTTAATTTCTAATTTCTTCTTGAGAGTGTGATTGCGTTAAATTCAATTTGGCTAAAAGCTGCTTAGCTGCCATAGTGAATTGCAAATTTGCAGCTGAAGAGTAATTGGAATTATTCCATTTCCCTCCCTCGAATTACCTTTTTCATTTTGTTCCACTTTCTGGTTGAACGCCTTCCTTCTTGCTTTGGATTTGAGTCGTCACTTTTTATTAGAACAAATGTATTCAAGGCTTGCCAGGCGAGAAGAGAACTGATGAATTGGACACAAACTTCAAATATCTTCGCCTTCTTTTGCTTCTCTTCCTTTGTTTAAACATTTTCTGTGATCAGCTGTACTTCATTTGCTTCTGTTTGGCTGTCAGTTGAGCTTATTTTGGTTTTGACACCTTTATGCTTTGGTTTTCTAATAATACTAGTTTGGAGGAGATAATCACCTTACTTTGCTTATTGCTTTTTCTCTTTCTCGTAGTGTGATCCACTTTTTCTTTACTTCTGCCGCTTTCTAGCTGTATTTTCATCGGAAGATGAAAGAAATTTACTAGTTGATCTGCTGTTGTTTCAGTTTTCCTTGCGCCTTTATATCAAGAAGCTCGTGGGAATGCATTACTTAATTTTTTTTTTAGTTCAGAAACAAAAATGCTAACCACAAGTTAACAAGCTAAGCAAATAAATAGAGTTATCGAATACTCAGATTCTATAAGGGTTGCGGTGTGCAGAGTGTACAATTTGTTGTTTGATGTAGTTGATAATTGGTGTATCTTATTGCGTTTGATGTTGTTTTGACAGCCAACTTATTAATTTGAGTTAAATATTGTAATTATAAATTTATTTTCAATTAGTGAGCACATAAAATTCGCCTCTTCAGATGTAATGTAGTGGACGCTAAGTACAAAACCTTAATATCAGAAGACAACCCGATCTCAATTGGACAGTTTGTTCTTTTATACTTTTTGATAATCTCTTCTTTCTGTATTTATTTTTTCATTGTACTCAGATACCTTCACATCTAATTTCACTATTAAATTGATATGAGCTTTAACTAAAGACACGTAATTAAGTTGCCTAAGTAATGAAAATGAAAATAATTCAAGCCACCATTAATTTTATTCAAAGTATATCGATATTATTTGTACACATGAAATTGATCGCTTATATATGTACAAAGCACATGTATATGTTAATGTTTTATAATTCGAAACTGTAGAGGGATTTGTAACCTGCTTTTGATATCTCGATTTGACTAGTGAACTTTCATTTAATAGCTGAGGAAGCGGAAATGGATGCATAACATGGTAAAAGAGTTTTTTTTTTTGACGAACTACCTTTAAAAACCCTAACCGCAAAACGAATGCGCAAATATTTCGTAAGCTGAAAACTATTGCTAAAATGCATTTATTTATATAAGTGTATGTGTATACAGCACCGTCTGCGGCTAGTTAGGTTTGTGCGCTTTTTGCTTTGTTGTCAACTGAATGGCGAATAAGTGCGGCTCCAAAATATTCTGTTGCAACATCGTAACAAATAAATGCTTTTCAAATAAATAAATGCCAAAAACAACAATATGCTCTTTGTTTTGACCTCGATGAATTGGCCCGAATTCAGCTGCTCTTTGCGCCATTTAACACAATAAATTTTCAAATGCTCTCTAATAAATATTTTGTTTAACTAATTTGACATTTGCTGAATTTAATTATTCAATTTAGACTAAGCTTATGAAATATTTTCAAACTTTCGCGAGTTATTCTAATTGCGTGAAACTTTTTTCTATCGGTGTATTTTACTTTAATCTTATATGAAATTTAATTAGAATACATGCACCTGAAAGCAATTACAGTTGTGCTCATAATTGTGATTATTTTATTGTCTTTTCCTCATTTGTATACGTGGGTATTAATTTGTGGACTCACATATGTTGGTCTCATGATGCTAAGGTTACTCGTCAATATTTGGGTACTTCTTTCAACGTGTGTCTTCAATATACTAATTTTCTGGTCTTTTTCGCTCAAAATCATCAAATTAAGTCGAAAAGATTTAAAAACGTTTTTTTTTTTACTTTCCTTATTTTCAGGTTTTATTGACTTTGTTTTGTCGTTATTGTCGCACATGGCAATTAGGACAATTATGGGATTTTCCTCTGCTGTGTTTCCTTTGAGCCCTTCCAAGCTCCAGAGATTTTATTATTACTGTTGCTATTGTGGCGTGAAACTACCCGGAAGTTGCACGACTAATTTTTCAACACTTTTTTACTTTTATTTCACCGTCGCCTCATTACACTTGTTATGCAACTCAACTCATTAGGGAGGCTCTGGTGCATAAAACAAGAACCCGAAAAAGGAAAACAAAGAAGAAATACGATAAAAATGTAAAGAGTAGCATTTAATTTGATTTTGACCAGTCACTGTAATTTAAAAAAGATTTTTATTTTCCAAATGAGCTTTTGCTGGCAAAACGCAACGCTTCGAATGCCAAATACAAACTCTTCGAGCCAAAAGTCCCTTTCCCATAGGATACTTTAAAATGGCTTGCAGTAGGTCCCTTGCAGCAGCCTGGCTTATATCACTCTCAACAGTGACAGTAAGTACAACGTAGCGTATGCATAACCTCTAAATGGATTGTGTTTTTCCGGTCAACTAAACATTTTTTTTCATCTCCTACCAGTGGTCGCTTGCCTCTGTGTTGGTCTCGCAATATGCTTCCTTACTTATGTATGCCTGCTATTGTAACCAACGCATCAATGAAGACGAAGCGGTGAACATCGTACATAGATTTACATATACGTACTCACTCGTATGCATGTTCTCGTATGTATTGAATTCGCTTCGACAGTACGTGTGTTGAGCTATTTCCGAGATGGAACATCGCCGGGATGCAGAGCTGCGAGCCACTTGGCTGTGGTTTTGGTTTGCAGTTGCTTTATTTTGATTTTACGGCAGCTGTTGCCGCTGAGCATATATAAAGGCTGCTAAAACGATAGCAGAGCAGCTGATTGGTGGTATTCATTTGATTTCACTCTTTTGATATGAAATCTCTATTTATTTGTGGTTATATTGGTTGTTTTAGTTATTCCATAAATGACCAGGCACACAAAGTTGGTGTTTTAGTGCGCTCATTGATAACAGTAAACATTCAAAACGGAATGATGTGTCTATTTAGGTTTACCAAACCTTCAAAAGATCCAATTGTCGGTTTAACTGCTTTCACATTCACTGCTTGTGTTGACTGAATAAAAACCTAAGAGCACAGTTACAACTTTTCGGGTCATATTATATTATTTGCCTAAATTTAGTTACAGTTTTCATAAGGAATTAGATAGGTATAATTTTAACAAAAACGATATATCTAATGAAGTATTAAATATATGGATAATTATATAAATATTGTTTTTTTTATTTGTTCATAGTATGGTGAATCAATAAAACATATGTTTTTTATACTGACTCGTTTAGCTGATTCTTAGAAGATTTTACCAAAAACGGGTACAAATACAGGGTAGGCCATTTAAAGTTGACCCATCTGGCAATGCTGTAACTTTTAACAGCGCTGACAAATCGGCTAATGTCATACCGCGTTAGAAGCGTCATTCGAAGACAATTTATACCATGGAACAGTACACTCCAAAAGAACGCGCTGAAATTGTTCAGCTTTATATTCAAAATAACTTTTCAATTGTGTTAACTCAACGTGCGTTTCGCAAAAAAAATAAAGTGAAAAGTGCTCCAGTTAAGAACACAATTAAGTCTTTATACGCAAAATTTGTGAACACCGGTAATCTCAGTAATGCCAGTCATGCATCCAGACAACGCACAAGACGTTCTGATGAAAATATCGAAGCTGTACGAGCCAGTATTGAGGAGACTCCATCGACATCGAGTTATCGCCGCTCTCAGGAATTAGACATCTCTCGCACCACTCTCCGACGCATAATTCATAAAGATTTGAAGATGTTTCCATATAAAATTCAAATGGCACAAAAACTAAACCCAGCTGATTATCCGCAGCTCGACCAACAATCAATTTATTGCGACCATTTTTCCCCGGGCGATTGATATCGAAAAATGGTGATGTTGACTGGCCACCGAGATCACCAGATTTGACGCCACCAGACTTTTATTTGTGGGGTTATTTGAAATCCAAGGTATACGCTAATAAGCCAAAGACCTTAGCTCAACTGAAAGCCAACATTCGACGTGAAACAGCCGCCATATCATCCGAAACATTGGCCAAAGTCATGGAAAATGTCGAAAAAAGAGTGCATTTAGCTGTCAAAGCTAAAGGTGCCCATTTACGCGATCTAATTTTTAAATATTAGCTGAAACAAATCCCCTTGGACCAAAATAAATTATTTTTGAAATGAACAAAAAACATTGTTTTCTTTTGTTCTTTTTTTTAGAAACAAATGGGTCAACTTTAAATGGCCTACCCTGTACCTTTAAGTATATTTTCAGTTTTTCTCAAATGAAAACAAAAAGATTCTACATCTCTTTCATGTCTTTTAAAAACAAACTAATTTGCTATATTTTTCTCAGCTAATACATATGTATATTACACATACACAAAATTGTTTTACTGCAAAATACAAAGTGTGATTTTGGCTCGAGCATAATGTAGATTAATATATACCAAGAAAAAAAGTGAGATCTGATATAAAAATGAAATAAAAATAATTAGCTTTTGTTATTTATGCTGATATGACACCTGAAAATATGCCACGGAAATATTTAAAACTCGAAACAACTGCTAGGAGAAAAACCTAAAATATTATTTTAAAATTAGAGGCGGCTTTTGAGGAAGAGACGAGTGATGTTTTTGTATCTGTGTGTGTTAGCAATTCCTATTCAACATTAAACTTTGAATAAAATTAATAAAGTCACCGCCACAGGATTACCTTAGACAACTATGACACTGAGGTCATTAAATATTCAGCAGATAAATCGGAAAACCCGATAAATAGATATAACAAAACAAAAGGCAGACAATGCAAAGTAAATATTTTGCCGCCAGAAATAATAAACAGAGATATGCAATTTCGAGGTGGACATTACAAATGACACCACAAAATGAAAAAATATTTTAAATGAGTTGAAAATGAATAATTAATTAGAGTTTCATTATTTTGCACAACAACTTCAAAGCATATATGGAATTGTCATAATTTAAAGAGTGGAAAGGCATACAGTTTTGCAAAACAGCTTTGGGATTTTAAGGTAAGTAATAAATGAAATTTGAATATATTGACAGAAATTCAAAGGATAAGTGACAAACTAAGAGGAAATCATCTTGCTCGTAAAAGTGGTAATTAAATGACTAACGTTAATATATGTGAATGAGTTGGGTAAACCTAAAAGTAACAAAGCGAACAAAAGAATGAGAAAACACAGCTGAAAACACACTAAACGTAGCATAACAATAGGCGCAAGTGCGTTTTTTTTGGCTAATAAAAGAAAATATTATTACTGGAACTACACCCTAATTTGGCAAGAGTTTGGTTAGCTAAGCTATTAAGTTCGTGTATTACTTCAGAGGGAACTGACTACTTTTAAAATTTCTGTTGACTGCCAGGTACTGAAAATTAAGGAATATAAATTGCAAAATAAGCGTGAATGTACGTGTCTCTTTATTCACTTGGTACCGCATACGTTTATCTTTACTCAAAGCTGAGTTCTTCCTTTACTATCACATCTCCGTGAGTCTGAATTCGTAAATCAAAGTGCGTCAACTCTCAGTTAAATGTGCCGTAAAAATTTGATAAGAGATTAGGGCAACAAGTGTTTTATGGTAGCTGCATTTTGGCGCGAAGCCGCGCAAGTACATAAAGTCAAAGGTTGTCATTTAAGTGTTAGCTATATATATTATATTTGTAGCTGGACATAATTTTCCAATCGTAAATTATACGTTTGCATACCCAAAAAAAATACGGCTTTGCATTTTAATCTCATAAAGCTTTGTTGTTAGGCATTTTCTTCACTATAGATATAAAATCTTGTTTTTGAATTTTTAAGTTATTACCTTTCAATTTTATGCTTTTAGAAAAGTTAAAAACTCACATTACTTTGATATTTGGTTTCCAATTAAAATACAAAATGTCAATGTGTGTTGTAACACAATAGCACTTAATTGTTTTCTAGTAGCATTAAAAATCTCTGGTATTAAATTGCCTTAATTTGAATATAACAAATGCTAATTAAATTCCTATCACAAGGCTCATACTCCAAACGCTTGAGGCTCTGTTTGGTGATTTCCTGCCACCATCGAGCTTTGTGCCCCACACACTCCACGTGATCCTGACGATATCTGTGTAATATCTTGACATGAAATAATTGTATATATTTTTAGACTAATTGAAGGTTACACATTCTGTTTTATGCGCCACACCCGCGTTATTGCCTTTGTGAGCTAATTTGGTGCATTCGTGTAGCATACCTCAGGGCGTATTAAAAAGTACTTTGCGTATTAAACTTCTGTTTAGTATGTGTGAGCATGTGATGCGGGCAACACCTATTTATTTCTGAAAAATGGAAGAGTGGAAGGCAAACAAAACTTACCACATCGATGATTTACATTAGCGTCAGCCCCACGTTCAGCTGTAGTGGATAGGATTCGGGATGGGGGACTTTCGTAGCTGTCTTGGGGGCGGAAAAAGGTGGAATCATCATCAACATATGATAGCCGTGACAGTGAAGGCGTTCTTCCATCCCACTTGCTGCTCGAGGCGTTCGTCAGAGTCAAGGAGCACTTTGAATGATATATGCAGGATTGTGTTGCCTTAACGCACATTTGTTGCGATTAAATTTTAGTTGTTGTTGTGTTTTATTTGCCTCAGTCTCTATAGCTTAGTTTCGGCAATCTTATTTTAATAAATAGTTGCACTCTTCGCGACAGCGCCCCGCAAATTACCGTAAGGCGAATGAAGCACGTTGGCGTTGCCATGTCATTCCTGTAGTGTAATTGTACTCATTGAATGTAAAAACAGAAAATAAATGCCAAGTAGCTGTTGGACCCAATATGTCTAGTGGCTATTATTATTCAGTTTTATAACTATGGAAACTTCTTACATGTATTTCAAGTTCCCATTATGAAGTGAACTCGTCTAAAACCTGAACCTGAACCTGAACCTGATATATGAATCGTGTTAAAATTATGTTTGAATAACAAACAATAAAATCCATAAAATTAGAAAAGCATCGTAGCTCATTATTTACATATTTAATTAGGAAAGCAAAGAAAGCAACTAAACACTGAAGATTATTTGAAAACCGTTCTTTTATCTTCGTTGCTTAGCAAATACCAAAAAAAAAATTGAAATATATAAGTATTAATGAAAAGTTTAGTCTAGTACGCAGACAGGATCTTTCGGTTGGCCAACGAGGCCGCTCCTGATTGCTCAGCACTTGGCCTTGGTAAGCATTTCAGCTCGTTTGGATATTCTTTCAAGTTTCTGATGAGCAGTTTTCTGCATTGACCTTTTTCCCATTGACTGCGTAGGGCAAACACATTTGTAAGGTTCAAAGCCTTACACTATGATTGACAGCCTGACCTGTGAAGCTTATTCTGATGAGATTGTCGCTTTCGCCATGTGATGACTTTGTTACAGTTGGAAGAGCAGATGCGGCACAGATTGTTGCTGACACATGAAATTGGTTTATATTAGATTTTGGTAGCAAGTTGATAAGAAAAGGGTATTTTTTTAATCTGGGCCACCTCAGTTTCCTAGCAAAAAACCGATCAGTAGATAAAATTGAGTTTAAGCCCTGCACAATTTCAACATTTCTGGCGTATTGACACATTCGTTTTCTCAGCGAAGAAAAGAAAATCAAACAGGAAGTAAGTAAGAAATGCCTGCCGGCTTGCAGCAAATTGACCACATAATTATATATTGTTCGTATTGACAAATTAAAGGACTATTTGCCAGTTAAGAAGTCGGCAAAATTTATATCCACTTTCTTATAGTTTATGTTTAATATTTATTTATTTCACTTTTTTGACACCAATGCCGTTATAATCGAAATACCAACCAAACGGAAACCAAATGAATTGCAAATTCATCCTAAAATTGATAAATGCTTTTGATAGCAAATATTTGTGAACATTGACGTTGAGCATAAAAGCAAAATTAAATCCCTACTCTTAAAAATAAAATATAAGCAAATAAACAACAACTAATTTATCTTTCACATTAGCTTCTGCAACGCCCATTGCACTTACCCAAATGCGCGTATCTTACTGTTCATTTGACTTCTGCTAAACTCCTTCAAAAAAAACAGTGCAAGAAAATAATGAGTTTTAAGTAACGGGTGATTTTTTTGAGGTTAGGATTTTCATGCATTAGTATTTGACAGATCACGTGGGATTTCAGACATGGTGTCAAAGAGAAAGATGCTCAGTATGCTTTGACATTTCATCATGAATAGACTTACTAACGAGCAACGCTTGCAAATCATTGAATTTTATTACCAAAATCAGTGTTCGGTTCGAAATGTGTTTCGCGCGCGTGTTTTGTTCAGCGATGAGGCTCATTTCTGGTTGAATGGCTACGTAAATAAGCAAAATTGCCGCATTTGGGGTGAAGAGCAACCAGAAGCCGTTCAAGAACTGCCCATGCATCCCGAAAAATGCACTGTTTGGTGTGGTTTGTACGCTGGTGGAATCATTGGACCGTATTTTTTCAAAGATGCTGTTGGACGCAACGTTACGGTGAATGGCGATCGCTATCGTTCGATGCTAACAAACTTTTTGTTGCCAAAAATGGAAGAACTGAACTTGGTTGACATGTGGTTTCAACAAGATGGCGCTACATGCCACACAGCTCGCGATTCTATGGCCATTTTGAGGGAAAACTTCGGACAACAATTCATCTCAAGAAATGGACCCGTAAGTTGGCCACCAAGATCATGCGATTTAACGCCTTTAGACTATTTTTTGTGGGGCTACGTCAAGTCTAAAGTCTACAGAAATAAGCCAGCAACTATTCCAGCTTTGGAAGACAACATTTCCGAAGAAATTCGGGCTATTCCGGCCGAAATGCTCGAAAAAGTTGCCCAAAATTGGACTTTCCGAATGGACCACCTAAGACGCAGCCGCGGTCAACATTTAAATGAAATTATCTTCAAAAAGTAAATGTTATGAACCAATCTAACGTTTCAAATAAAGAACCGATGAGATTTTGCAAATTTTATGCGTTTTTTTTTTAAAAAAAAGTTATCAAGCTCTTAAAAAATCACCCTTTACATGTAAGAAGAAGGGCGGCTATAAAGAACAAGAAATGAAGGAGTCTCAACGAATTCACCTGACAACAATGTAGGGTGCAACAGTTCAGTTCAGTTCCTTCGTATATAAGAAAGTTTGCACATTAGGGTCATAAAACTTTCCCAAGAGAAAACTCGAAATCTGCATTAATACTTTAGTGGAAAATACCCATGCCTAAATAGCAGAGTAGAATATCGTGATCGGAAGTAACCATATATTTTGCTAATCATCTACCATAATCCTAAACATAGTACAAGGGAACTAAACTATAGCTCGACCGACCTAATGTTCAAAGAAGCGTGAAGCGCAAGAAACAAGAAGAAAGAATCTAAAGTACTTGAATTCACCATGGAACACATGTGTATTTATTTGAACAAAAAGTGCAGCGTTGCAGCATGTAACTGTACATTGGCAAAACGTTAAATAACTCGACTGAAGACAGGGAACAGACGTGGGTGACAAGCACTGAACAGTTATAAGAAAGTTTCTATTGTGAATAATGATGATACAGAGACGCATGAGCAATACACTACATATATGTGAACATGTTTAACTGTGGAATGGAAAGCGCTTAAGAATTTAATTCAAGAAGGAATAAGTCTGAAAAGTATTAAAACTGACTATTGCTTTTACTCTTGCAGTGCTCTGTTGAACTGAATCAATATATTTTGCTTAGAGTATTATTTTTTTTTTGGAAATTTGATAGTTGTGTTTTTTTTTTTTAAGTTTCCAGCGTTAAGCATGCAGTAGTTCTTCAAATGCTATTTCAGTTACCATGCTTAAGAAATCAGTAATGATCGTGCTACATGGCATCGTAATCGGGATAATAAAAGTTTGAGGAGAAAAAAGAAAAGTTGAGGAGAAAGAAAATAGAAAAATGCAGCAAAATTAATAATGTATTACACTTTTGTTTGCATACAAAATAAAAATAAACAGTAGAACACACAGAGTTTTATATATACGTAGTATATAAAAGCAAAACGAGTACTGCGGGGGCCACAAAAACTTTCCGGGTCACAGATCATATCAGAAAGCTGCCAAAAGAAAACTACTGCAATGCAAATGACGGAAAAGTTTTTAACATTATATAATCACGTTTGGGTGCCACATTCTCATAAATGAGGCAGATAGAGGTCGACGGTTCTGCTATATAGCAGTTTCAATATTTTTGGTACCCTTATACTGTTTGTATATGTATGTGTGATGCTCTTTTTTTTTTCTTCAGCATCACTGTCCATCCTTCAGGTATTCAACTTGAGTTCGTTGACTTCATTGCCGCTATGCTAGAGATGCTGCAAGTTCTAGCAGCCACCATTAACTACATATATATGTGCCCATAATTTATAAGAGTATTTGCAATTATATACTAGCGTCAGAACGAATGATACAAAAAGGATTCCAAGCTGGTCTATGTGCAAATAATTTGTTCGGAATTTATATTTCCCACATATAACATTGTCACATATCCACCTGTGTTGCCTGTTTGTCTGCTGTTTAATAATTGGAACTGCTTAATAAACATATAGTCGCGAGTTCCGATCTTACAGTTGTATTTGTTCCAGTGTCCATATGTGGTCAAATATTAATATCAATTTTTTTTTTAATTTTTAAATTTTTACTAAATTATTCTCATACACATTTTTGTGGTCATTGTGTGTTACTGTACAACATAAATGTTCGCATAATTATTATTATCGATATTAGTTAAGCAAATTACCCGCATTATAATTAAATAAGCTATTTTGGAAGCCTCATGCTTGCATGCATACATAATCTCTCGCTCAAAAATTCGTTTTCCATTTATCTAATTTTATTTCACTCTTATTTATTTGATATTCCAGTATATCAAAATAATTCCAAAAGAAGAAATTTGAACAAAAGTTAGAAATTCATTTTTATGCGATTGTATAATAATTGCTCGACAAAATAACATGGATAACTATTTATCTCCTCTTTGCACACCAAATTAGTATTTATTGTATTTGTGAATAACAATGTTTCTATTACGAATAGGAATTGATCCGCCTTACATAAATTTTTTTTGATATATTTACCTTATTTAATGTCCACCTCAAGATTTATCATGATTAAATTTATGTCTACTCTATTCAAGCATTTCAATACCGATGTACAATCTTACTAATGATACCATTCCATAAGTCAAATATATGTTTATGGCGTGGCGTTGTTCATTTATAATAGATTAATGTTTCTAATTGAAACATTGTGGGATGAAACCAATGAAATGGCTTAACTAACCTTGTATTACCTCATGCAAGCTCATATCTTTCATATATGGGTGTTTAGCTCAACAATACGTGTGCAAGAGTTTGCAGCATGCAAAGCAAAAATTAATTTAAACAAGGAAATTCATTAAGACACATTAATTATAAATTCGAACTTTTGCTTAAAGAAAATGTTCATTATTTACTTTGAATGTGAAGGAATACATACATTTTGTGTACGTAATGTTTTCGTAGCATGGTCATAAATAATACAAATCGGAAGAAGTAATTGAACGAGTGATCTGGAAGCATATTTTGTTAAACTCCAATGCCTCTCAAGCTTCTGTTTCGCAACTAACACTTGGTGCATGTAGTACACCAATTTTTGTTCTCCCCGTTTTTTAAATTAAATATGAGTGACTAAATCTGTCTTTTACTGCGTTAAAAGTAGTCAATTCCCCTTTCGATATCGATCAGCAAACAGTACTACATGGCGTATACTTAATAATTCTGAGATACATATATGGACACTTGTCCTGCCACTGCGCAAATACTTCAAAATAATTGAACTTTCGTGTAACTGTTATTAAAAAGACGTTAAAAGTCAGGTTTCTGCCGCCGCAATTGCACCGAAGGCACGCCATGATTTTGTCACTTCGTTAATTTAAACAGGAAAACTTTCGACAAGTGCAATTTAAGTAACTTTATGTATTATATCAGTAAGTGTGCCCTGGTGTGTTGACTTTCATGTCCGTCAAACTTTGAAGGTAGTAAATTCGAAAGTAGTAAAGCGTTGAAGATGCTTGATAAAATGTAAAACTATCAAAGTTTCAAAGCCTCTTTGCCTGCTATTTCCCTTTTGACTTATTTCAACGCTGCCTCTACTCTACTAATTATATATAATTGGCTTATCGATAATAAAAATTATAAAAAATTTAGGAATTTCTACAGTGCAAAAAACAAATTGTAAGTGAACAGGGCGTATGAGTAATATTTTTGCTTCAAACTCAGTCTACCAAAATGGACCGCATAAGCAAGCTTCACAGCCGTAGCTTTCAGGCTTTCTACTGACGAAATTGATTTCCTTTTAATATTTTTTTGAGAAGGAGCGAGAGTGTACACATGCACTGGTCGAAATTCATTTTATTTTTACACACTATCGCTATCATTCCCAGACACCTTATATTCTTGACCGAACCGGGTGGTGTTCATCACATTTATTACAGTCATGGGAGGCATTTCTTGAATTTTGTTTATGACAAGTTTCTCTATATATGCTTTCTTGACCAGTAAATTTTCAAAACTAAAAAACAAAAAAGTTAATTATAAGCACTTAGGGAAAAGTAGTGGTTCTACTTCAAGAATTCTTGGGATAATCGATAGATTAGAAATTTATTATGTTACAATATCTCATATCACCATCCGCTTAACTACCTAACTAAACTTTCTAATATAGATTTAATGTCCTGGAAATAAATTTTTGTCTCAAAGGAATCCACATATTTTTCATAAACGCGCCAAGTTTAATTTGGAATTTCTACATTCACTCCCATAGTTAGGTAAAAACCATAAATACTTACCCTAGATATAATAAAAATAATAATTCCATTTATTCACATTCAACACTTGGTCTACAATGATAGCTTTCATTTCAATTGATTTTAGTGGAGGCTCTTAGACAAGATTATCTTCTCGCTCTCTATTTGACATTTATTCATTTACTTACTCAACCCACTTCCACTTCTGCTCTGAGTGCTCATTGTACTAAAGTCAAATTTCTTTTATTTTTACTCTTTTACGCCGTCAGCCAGTCATTCAGTCATTCATAATCCGGTCTGAGAACGCTTATCAGAGTACGTTTCTGTAGAAATGAGTGCTTGCTGAAGAGCTCCCGATTTTAGACATTTTATCGCCGCTTTGCATTGAGCGTCTAAAATTTAGTTAGAAATTTGGTTATGAAACGGCAACATTTGGCTGAGTAGAATAATATATGTACAATATTGTGTAATAATTTTCTCTTTTCGTTTCTTTTGTATAAGCGCTGCAGTTCATTAGCAAACTTATAGCTAAGCAATTTATATACAGTGATTTATTATTATATTCAGACACACACACTTATGCACTCACTATTTTAGTAAATGCAATTTTTCATCACAGAATTTTCTACTGCTCAACCAGCCGACTTCATGTATTCACATGTCTAAACGTTCGCTCTGATTTTATGAATCGACCTGCAGCTGAGCTCAAGCTCTCTTCTATATATCAACATGCAAACTGACAGGAGACACACACAAGCATCTTCTCACTATAACTCTACGCGTTCACTCTTTAATTTATCTTCCTGCGGCCCTGGCTTCCATGAATCAGAATCAGATGTGGGAAATAAAGCGAAAACGCAAAAGCGTCGAAACAAAATCTCGACTGCATTTGTGTTTGCACCCATGCCTGGTTAGAGCGTTCGCGATATGGCTCAAGAGCAACGAAATGGGTTTTATATAATTTTTACTCTTCAGAAAAACAAATAAAGTATTTGGTAATAAATAAGCGATATTTTCACTTGAATTCCTTCACTGAAAACGGTTTTACTGTTTTATTAGTTTGACATATTTTATATTTGCAATATACTTTCAATAAGATTTTATAATTAATTATATAATAATATATTTTTTCTCTTAGTTTTTTCCCTTTTGATATTCATCTTTGTTCCTCAGTTACAGACCAATTACAGCAAGTACTATTTTCAAAAGAGACTTTCTTCACATTTTTCGTTAAAATCTTTGAATTTTAACTCAAGAAATATTTTTCTTACTTTTTTCTATGTCATTGGTTTTTTTAGTCGGTACGATCGATCAAATAATTTATCTAAAACTAAGAAGCAGTGAGTCAATTAAGTATAAGCTTCCTACAACCGACATGGAAGCATAATAAATGTTTTTATGCCAAGCTTTGAAATCCTGAATTTACGGCACAATATGTAATTTTTCTGTTTATATTTCAGAATTATATCTCCAACACGTAATGTAACGAACTATAGTTGTAGTATATGGAAGGGTGATGTTTTCAGTGTCAAAGATGAAGCATCCAGGGTACATAAAAGTGAATAAATCACACATCAAAAGTCATGTCACAACCGAAGCGGAGCTAAAAGGAGAGCCAAATATAAGCTAGAGCAACAAATCAAGCTTCTTTTCCAACAGCACACCAACAGTTGCGCAACTACAATGTTGTTAGTGCAACTAAAGTGAATTTCGGGAACGAAAGCTAGTCGCAGCACAACAGAATGTTGAGGTCAAAAGAGTCCTAGCGAAATTCCAGTAGCAAAAGAGCCATAATGGACGAGGAAGGTTCTACTGGGGGGTGTCCCATTTACTCATTTTGTTTGTAGTTTTAAGTATTTGTCATTTGTTGCACGCTCATTCAAATGTGATGGCACTTACCTTCAAAGGAATAAATTGCGTGGTTCTGGAGACAACTAAAGAAATTGTCTTTGTAGGAAAGTCTATAAACGTAAAGAGCTAGTCAGCTGAATTGTACTTGTACAGCCTTCGGTGCAATGTGTGTGCTGAATTGTGTTTGTGGAGTATGGCTCGGCTCAAAATAATAAATCCATGATTTCAAAAGCTGGTAGTTTTTCAGTGACATTCATCTAATCGCTGTGGCTGAAATAAAATAATTAGATAATTGTGGTAAACTGGGACTGCTGATTTTAATTGCCTTTGGTTGCTTTATTTTGAAATTTGTATAACTTTTTCTGGTTTGTTTTTTTAGAGCTCAAATCGATAATAGGCTCATTAAAATTGCTTTAATGCTCTTAATACTTTTCTGCCAGTTTTTATCTTTTTACTTTTACTGTCTCTTCAAAAAAAAAAAAATGTAATAATTCCATAACAAATGAACGGAATAGGAATGTAATTTAATGTAATTACTTCACACCTAATTTAAAGATATATGAACTCTTCGTAGTTTTATAACTTAAAATATCAAAAAACAAGTTACAAAATGAACGGATGGACTTATACCATTAAATAACTCGTTAAATATTTTCTACCAAAAGTGTTTGATGATTCATCAAGCATTAGAAAAATTCTCAAATTACGATCAATTACTTAACGTTACATTTTGGTTAAGTAAACTCGTCACAGCGGCCTTGCAGGAATAAGTTCATTTCCCATAAGCACTCGCAACTTTCCAAAAGCCCTGGAGACCATAATCACTCGCTGTGAATATCGAAAATCATTAACCTTTTGGTAAGCGTACTTCCGCTTAACAAATAATATGTATAGTATGTTTATGTTTAGTTACCAAGAACATGTGACACAGCAACTAACAAGTAATTTAGTATGTGTTTTTCGCTGGAAACTTTTAAGACTCTGAATATCTATGCTTTTAGTTACTCCTGAAAAAACAGGTTAAATTCTATTTTCATTAAAGAATAAGCAGATACAATAGTTTTATCTTCTATACTGTTATATTAGTAACTGATATATAATAATTCTCAGATTCTTTGCTAAGTGCTCTCAAAGCACCATTTGCTTTAATTCGCATTATTTTGTCAAGAAAATATATATTTCTGCTTGAGTTGTTTACATTTGGCATTTTTATTTTTAAAATTATGAAGTATCTTGTGAAGTATCTTAAAGCACAAATTGACTGACGACCAAAACTTGCTCAGAATCCAACATTTGAAGGACGATTATTTGACCAAAAATCCAATTTTAACCAATAACCACTCCAAGTATTACTTTTCGGAAAAATGCATTTCCCATGAAAGGAAAGCGTTAGCAGACGTATTGGTCATTGAAAAGGCTTGTCCCGGCATACTGGCGACCATACTGACGACCGAGCTAAAACACTCATTCGATGTGCTTTTGGACCGTGCAAAAAGCTGTATTGAAGCAGAAGGAGACTATTTTTTCTTTAAAGTCCTGTTTACTCTGAAACGTTCCTTGTAGTTCTCTTAGACATTACAGTGCTAATTTTATGATGAAACAATCACTTGTCTCGTTTTTCTTTTCAAATTAATACTGTGGCAAAAATTTAAGAATTCAAAGAATTTACAGATTCTCCTCGAATATCTGTTTGTTTTCTCGGTCATCATCATAAATAGTCTGTGATGTAAAACTTATTCTTGTCGTATATACATACAATGGTTAAGGTTCGGCGTTGGTATATTAGCTTAATTTAATCCGTAATCTAGAAGAAGATTCAATCATCAAGATTACATATCTAACTTCGAATTATATCCTTTGATTTATTGACTGCCGTAAACCAAATTCTTCCATTAAAGCTTTTCATTACGGAGCAAATCGATTATGAACAACGTATTTTCGAAGGAAAATGCTAATAATCTCCAAGCATTTAAGAAGGTACTTAACTAGTATTTCTATGATTGAGGTCTAAAATTTAAGTAGAATTGACTGACTGCTGTGTGTTAAAGTGAAACTTTTCTATCCTCACCAAACTAAAGATGTAGAATAAAATTGACTTCGATTGCCCTAATTGAAAATGTACATTTTAGTGAACATTGTTGTAGTACCTGTGTGAGTCCAAAATAATTGCTTTGCCTAGTGGTAAACACAATAAATTGTGTGAGTTCGCTTTAAACAATTTCATTAGTTTTCTTTGGTGAAAATGTAATCCATTTTCCTTCTCTGAATATAATTATAAAGTTAAATAAAAAAGTGAGGAAGTATGTATTCATTTAAATGTTACAGTCTGTGCAGAGTTTTTCTTTAATTTACCGCAACTGCGAAGCCACATAAGGCCCACTTAGCTACTGTGGCAGCTGATTGCAAAACTTTCCACCGCATGCATGTTAATATTTATTTGCAATAACTTTGTATCCATAGGTGGAAGGCCAAACCCTTCAGCTTCAGTTTGCAAGCAATATTTAATCTCGAGTAGGTGTGAAAGCGCTTGAATATACAATATGCAGTCACCACCTTCCACCCTATAGATGCTGGCTGACAGGTATTTTGCGCAATCACCCGCGTGATTGTATCCTGGTGCATATGAAGTAGGAATACCGTTGAATATAAAGCGCTTTAAATATATTGCATTCAACATTTTATTGGATTGCGCAAGTTTCTAAATCTTTTCGCACTTAGGAACTAAGTTGGTAAACAAAATCGAGCTTTCTACATATTGCTTTCTCCACTAACTGCGCTCTGTTGAACATTTATTGATGCAAAGTCATGGTTTGAGCCAAGAGGGAAAAACTGATAAAAAGATATTGTATTTGAAAGGCGATGAAATGGAATTCAGCCAACACAGATAGGTATGGAAAGTAAATTTCCAAGTGAAATTGATATTTCTGCGAAGGATGACGGCGCTTCTTCGAGATCAATTCGAATCCTATGCAGCACAGCTTGAATTAGTAAAATGTTTAAAAAATAAAGCCTTAAAAAAAAACAGAGTTTACTGAAAATCGGTGTGATATTTAAAAAGTATTCAAGTTTGTGTTAAGTAAAACATTAATACCTTGATATTACCCATTACGTTACAATGTCGACACATTCTTCTGGCTGTGTTTCAAAGCACATTTACTGAAAACATAATTTTCATTACAAACTTTGCCAAACCACATTTCTAATTTCCTTTGCAAATGCACAAGGTCACTTCAGTGCCAGAAAATGTGCCTCATGGCTTGGTAAAATGACAAAAAGAAACTAAATTTTTTCTTTTAGATTAAAACATGAAACCGTAGGAAATTGCGAGTATTTTCTAGCAACGACAGCGCAGCGTACATCTTTCAGATGAGCGAGCGGAAGTCAAATCACTAAGAGACATTCGCAGCAGGGGGAGCAATGCTTCTAGCTGAAATATCACTCTGACGTGGCCCATAAAATGTAATTTCCATACTGCGCAGCAAAACAAGCAAACAACCCGATTTTGCAAAGTCAAAAGTCATGCAAAAACAACAACGACAATAACATATTTATTGTGGCTTTGTATTTGTACCACACAAATTTATCGACGCCTTACTGGGGTTTGGTCGCCCACAGTTTTGCTTACGATTTTTGGCTCAAAGAGTTTGCATGTGATTATTGTAAAGGAATTATTTGTGCTGGGACAAATACCAGTGCCAAAATGTCATTCAATAGTTATATGAAATATGCGAGTGTATGACAAGCAGCAGTCTCTCGAAACTTCAACTCGAGCAACTTCAGCTTCAAACACATTTGTTCTGCGGCTGCAGCGAGCAGCCAAAATCAAGTTGTTCTACAACGTTTCCGCACTCCGGCGTTTGGAAACTACAGACAATCCACTGCTTTCACTGAAAAGGAACTTATTTACAAAGACAACATAAATTTTCAACCCAAATTCACGCTTAGTTACATTTCCTTGAGTATATTCGTCATGCTGCGTGGGTTCGATTCTTCCGCGTGTCGCTTGGAATGCTTTTATTTA